>NC_056726.1:232097030-232249530 GCF_019279795.1 Protopterus annectens | reverse complement strand
TTTGATTATGTTGTTGGTTGATTCTGGCCTGAATGTTTAATTGATTAGTTTGAAACACAGAATGTGATGTGTCAATGCTCACTGACTGCTGGGGTGGATAGCTACATTAGTGATGGCAGTGGGTATGTTAGTGTTGAAAGGATTAAGGGTGGAGAGTTTTATAAATTTGAAATTAGATCTTGTTGGTTGTATGATTAGTTGAAAGAGGTTGTGATCTAGAAGAAAGTTTGAGATGTCAAGAAAGTGTGGACATACAAAGTTTTGGGGTGTGGGCTAAATGTGTGGGCAGTGACAAGGGAGTTAGTGCTTTTATTTCAGGAAGGAAATTTTAAAAGAATCCAATATGGAAGGATTTGCATATGACACTGGCTTTATTTGACCATAGTTTTAGTATTTTTAAGATTTAAGACTATCATGATAGGGGTGTGTCTGTGTGGATGTGTGGATGTCTGTGTGTGAATTTGTGTGTGTAGGGGAGGGTTGTCATTCCCCCACACTTCCTTACACTAGCAAGCAAATCCTATAAAACTCGAGGGGCACAATATACCAAAGATAACAGCTCTTTATATTGTACCATAACAGCACATACAATTACTAGCACAAAGTTTTGTAGCATGAAAGACACATGATGAGGCAAACACTAGACAGTAGGGATAATCTATATAGCATGCCTTAAAGGGAATTAAAAACACTCAGACCATGTACCCTCAATACTCAGTCACATCATGTCAGTCCTTTGTACCAGAGTGACTGCCAAAGTATTAACTGTTTGAAAAAAAAAGAAGTAAATGGTGAAGGTGGTGTATAAACCATTGTACCCTTAACACAGAAAGCAATTTGTGAAGCAGGAAACTTAACCCCTGTGCTAACTGATCAGATAGTGTGATGTTTTCTTTTTTTTACATAACAGGAATTATGAAACAACAATATCTGGCATTATTTAATGACTGCAACACTCTATGAGCGATGAGGGACAGAGCACCTATAAAAGACAAACGCAAGACCTGTCTGGAAGAATCAGGGACAGTTGAGAATAATTGAGTGAGTCTTTGGGAAAAAAAGCAGGATGAATACTAGATGACAGCATGAAGCATTTTTAAACTATTACTTGGCCTCACTTAAGTAGATAATTGAGCAACAGATCTGGTATCACAATGCACTTTACGAACGGCAAGAATAATGAAACTTAAGTTTTTGGTCTTCTTCCTTATTTGTTACTGGTTAGAGCAACTGAATGAAAGTGTTCTTTATTAAAAAATCTGTTTTCAGTAGTTTTATTGCTTAATGCTTTTGTGTTTATGATTGTTCTGTGTCTCCCTATTTCTCATCTAAATGTATGTGCTAAATGTATGTGCTGTAGTACATGGAACCCAATGGACCCCACTCACAGCATGCTGTATGAACATCTTTCTGCAGGTTTTGAGAATTGTTTTGTAATAAGATGTGCACCTTGTTTTATAATAACACGTGCACCTTGCTTTATAATAACACGTGCACCTTGTTTTATAATAACATGTGCACCTGTCATCAGGTGTAGTATAGGTATCATCCCTTTGGCTGATGCTGTAGAATAAATGGATAAAGCCCTCACTGGAGTGCAGGTGACCACCTAGGTTCAGTAAGTGGCTCTGTTGTCTGAAGCACAATCAGGGGTGGAGACGCATGGTGTACGTCCAACAGCACGATTTATATGGTTTGCATTCAGTAACTACGCATGCCATCCAGAAGACCATTAAGTAGCCCATTTTCCCAAATGCCCGAAAGCACTGTCTGATTAACCAACTTGTTCAATGTCACATAACAGGCAAATGAAGTCTGCGGAACACAAGATACATTAAAATAAAGCAAGGAAAATTATGCAATGGCATTATGATGTCCTAGGATGCCTTAATCTGCTCAATGACCCCAACCAATGCTGGAAAAACTATAGGGGTGTTAGGAAGAATAGGCAGACTCAGTGTCAGTTGCACTGAAGAAATATTGTACAAAAAGGTTATAATCCCTTCAGGAAATCTTATCAGTTCTACTTCCTGCAATAAAAGTGCACGTCAAATTCATCACATTCTGTATTTACAAGCGTGAAGATTAAAGTTCTTCTATATACACAATTTTTTTACATTCTTACAAGGCAGCTTTGGCTGTTTATAGTAATATTTTTAATTTTGATTGATACTGTTTGAAGTGTGTAATACATCCCACATGTCATGGAGCATTGAAAGCTTTCTGAAGATTGTTAGGAAACTTGCATATGTGGGTGCCTGCAGTTAGTAGGGTAGCCAGTGTGTATCATATTAACACTGGGTTTTGATTATGATGCTTACAGACATGTTTTAATTGTTAAGGCACTGCAATTGATATTTAAATGTTTCTTGCATAATAACACGTTCAGTGCGGCATTAAGTACAAGTATTGAAATTTTTGATTGCTGGTGTATCATTTGCATACTGTGCACATGTAGATTAATTCCTGCACATCCAGCATAGAGCAAGTTTCTTTCAGATCTGTGTTCTTGATGTTTCCCTCTATGCTTTGTTTAGTGTAAATTAAATGAAACATCAAGTGCATGAAACAAAACAGTCAAAGATTCATCCAGACTAAATTTACAAAAATAATTTTTTTTTGTGTGGACACGCTCCCCTATACTCACCATGTATCTGTGTGTGGGGGAGGGTGACTTTTCATCTCATCCTAGCCCTTCCTTAATAAACCAGCTTCACATTTGCCAAACCATAGGAAAAAAAAAATCCCATACACATTGTACCCCTACCAGCATGCAAACAGAAAACACATTACCAGGGATTTCCTATGGAAAATACAGTTGAAAAGTATAATATCAAGAAGTAGAAAACCATATTATTTAAATTCATCCACTTTACACTCAGACAAGGATAGAGAAATGATTATTAATAGATTAATATTTGCAATTGGAATGTGTTTTCCTTATTAACTTATTTACTGTTAGGTTCCAGCTCTAATTTGGTGCATAGCTTGCCTGGTCACACATTTATTCAAGACTATGGGGTTGTAGCTGATGTCTTGTCCTCTGTGGAAACATACATAGATTTTTGCATGCTCCTCCTTTTGCGCTCTGTGTCTACTGCAGTTGCATACAATGAGCATCTCACATGTCAAAGCTCTGCGGTATCTGATTGGTAGAACCTCAACATTAACAGAAACAAAATGACTTCCAACATATGGGGGTGCTATAAATCATGCAGTGAGCTTTGTAAGCATGTAATATAATTCATATGGGTTCATGTTTTAAATTAAATTTGATGAACAATAGGCAAAACTGAATTAAAGCTAAGTTTCAGATCTAAAACCCTAGTTAGCTATTTTTCTTACATGAAGGAAAAACAATTCTATTGAGGTCATGAACACTGGTCTGAATTTAAAATGCTTGCTTCAATTCCGATTATGATGTCTCAAGAGTATTTGTTTTGAAACTATAAAAAACTTAATAAGCCAAATTTGAGAACAGGTTATATTAATTTACTAGATTTCTTCATAATAAATCAGTGAATGGTGAATGGAGACTCATTTATACAGACTTCTCATTAAATAGAAGACATACTTTAGCTAAGAAGAGCTGAAATTTGAAATGAAAGTTTAAATCCTAGTATCCCCTGTGCTTTCCTTTTGGCAGACTCATAAAAGAGAATATAACATTTTTTAGTAAGTAGCAGCAGTATGTATTTTTAATTTTTATTAAAGAAACATAGGCATGTCTTTTTAGTCCTTGGTCCAAGAGCAACAGTCAAAATTTAAGTTAATTAAGGGCCCGTATCTTCATTTTCTGAGCAAATGTAAACGTAGAATTTTTAAAACCCAAATTTAGTCTATGTCATTGTAACCAACATCAAAAATGTCTTTCCTTACTTCAACTGATTCATGACATAGTTAACTGTACCCTCTATGTACTATACATCTATCAGTGTGTATAAATAAATATATATATATATATATATATATATATATATATATATATATATATATATGTATATATATATATATATATATATATATATATATATATATATATATATATTTATATATATAGAGAGAGACAGAGACTTACAAGTTTATGTAAACTGGCTGACTATACATTTTGATCTAAAACACAATTGTTTGACACCATATTTGTGTAAATCAACAACAGGACCAAAAACAGAACTGGAAACATCCACAGGAACTAAAGCGTGGTCAGTAGCATTCACAGATGTCAGTCACCACCAAATACTTCAAATGGCACTATATCCAGAGATGAACTTCACAACGGTTGTAAAAAATAAATGATTTATTGGCCAAAAAATAAAAAGTTAGTGCTTTCACCGTAAGGCTTCATCAGACTGTTAAAATCACAAAACAGCACAGCTTTTAAATAGAAGACATATAAAATGATCGGTTGAACCAATCTCTGACATCATCTGAAATTAACTAAGCAAAATATCGAGTGTTAATATAAGCATCAGGTCTAAACTGCAAAGCTAACTGAACACAAAACTATCTTAATACAAGAATTTCTTTTGATGCCCCTCAGAACTAACAAGAGTATACTAATGAACATATACCATCCATACAAAAAATCATTGGCCATTCAACCCACCCATTAGAACCATATATATCAAACACTGATGCACGGAACGTATGTATAAAAATATCATACAGCAAAAGGTAAAATACAAAAGCATTGATTGTGAAAATTCAAAAACCCCAATCCTTGACTAAAAGAATCTCTGCTGATTGCCAGTAAGCTTACCATGTTAAAAAAAATGTACGTGATTTTGTCCTATCTCGCCTTCATTTTTAACTGGTGGGATCAGAACCGATCCTTGGTTCCAACTTGGCCTTTGACAAAAGCTCGAGGTCTTCCACTGGCTTGTGGCTCTATCCCTAGCGCATCATGCCCTAGGAAAGCTCCCCAAATCTTGTTTGTCGCTAAACAGATTTGGTGCTTCCATTTTGGCACTGGCTAAGTTGAATAACTTTTTCTTCAAATTTTCAATATATTTACTGTTTTTTCTGTTATTTAGTTAGTAATTAGTGTTTAAGTAGTTAGCAATTAGTGTTTAAGTAGTTTTCTCTCAGTTTAAAAGAGTTTACTCTTCTGTTTGCTTCTGGCCATTGTTTTTTCTTCATTAGGCCTGTGTTACTCCCTATCCTGACTTAATTTTTAGTGTTAAAGCCATTTTACACACTCATTTTAATTAGGTAGTGTTATTAAGTAAAATAGTTGTTTCTGTTGCTTCTTTCTAACTAAAACGACACCTCTTTAAAGTTAGAGGGATGCCATTGCCCTTTTAAGTTACAGTTCTGTTTTTTCTATTTTTGTCTCTCCCTCCCTTTTGAACTTGACATCTTCAATTCACATAGAGAATGCCACCCCTTCCCCTTATTCTATTGTGATTGTTATATATTTCTTCTTGTTGATTTAAAAAAAAAAAAAATATATATATATATAAATATATATATATATATATATACATATATATATATATATATATATATATATATATATATATATATAAAAATATATATATATATATATATATATATATATATATTTAAATATATATATAGGAGCGCTACAGAATCCTGAAACCCAAAATCCTGAGACCAAAATCCTGAAAGTTCAAAATACTCAAAACTCAAAATCCTGAAAACACGCACCAACACTTACTATATTCCAGCACAAGTACATACAGAAACAAAAAAAACACAAACTTTTTACTGTTCTCCAAGTATAAGCAGGGGGGCAAGCCCCTCCTGCACCCCCCATGTGGGGGCAAGCCCCCCACACCCCCTGCTTCTTGAATATATCAACTACAAGATTACACTTAGTGTAGCGAAGTGCAATCTTGGAGTTGATATATTTAAGTAGCAGGTGGTGTGAGCAGTGCAGGGGGGATTTCCCTCTTGCATATAGTTGAAGGGTAATATGTTTATGTATGTACTTGTGCTGGAATATAGTAAGTGTTGGTATCTTGTGTGTTTTCAGTATTTTGAGTTTTCAGTATTTTAATCTTTCAGGATTTTGGTCTCAGGATTTTGGGCTTTCAGGATTCTGTAGCGCTTATATATATATATATATATATATATATATATATATATATATATATATATATGTTTATAATTGTTTATATATATATATATATATATACATATATATATATGCATAGATTTAGAGTATATTGATATCTTCTTATACTTGCTGTTTTTGTTGTTGACTTTAATATACTCATTATGTCTAAGGAACATAAAAAAAGAAAACCTGCTGGGATTAAGAAGTGTGTGAAATGCAACCAAAAAATGTCCATCACAGATGGACACAGTATTTGTGTATACTAAAACACAAAAGCATACAAGGATCATAGACAATGTGGATTTATAGTCACTTCAAATGTTGAAACGTTAAAATAATCAAAGGAATAAATATATATTTTGTTTTGCCCAAGCCATTCGGCCTTTTAAGAAACACTGATTAAGTCTAATTGCGTTTGATTAGTGTTAATGTGATGGTTTGCAGTCTGTATTATACAAGATGTAGTTGCATATTTGTTTCATTCAATGGTCTGAAAAAGTGGGAGTTAATGCCATGAAAGCACTCACCAGTAAAAGTTAGATGTTTTTTATTCTTTTGTATTTATTCCTTTGTTTATTTTATCGTTTTGTTTGAAGTGACTACAAATCCGTATTGTGTATGATCCTTGGATGCTTTTGTGTTTTAATATTTTTGTGTTTTTTTCATCTGAGATAATTTCAGTCGAGTCACAACCTTATTTCTTGTGTGTGGATTATATTTGTATATATTGTTTAGGAGCTGTGCATCTGCAAAAATCCTGTTCTGTTTGCCACTCTAGCTCAAGACTGCTGCTTGAAAGGAAAACCAAGCTTATAAAAAGAGGTGTATTGAAGTCCCCCTTCACTGAGGAATTAGAAGAAGGTCAGGGCAGTTCTAATTTGACCAAGTCTCTTTCATCCAAGTCTGACATATCTGGAAAAAGGTCATCACCTTCTTCTGGCTATTCTGAGACAGCAAAAAAGCTGACCAAAGTTACTTCTTTGGATCCAAAGATTGCTGGGCCCAAAAAATCTTCATCTTCGGCTCCATTAGCATTGGTACCGATAGAATTTGAATTACAGAGCCGGTCCCCAGAATTGGTACCAGTCTCCCCTACTTTATAGTCACCTATTCTACAACTGGTTGGATCTCCTGCCCCCACCTCTCAGTCCTCCAGGAGTCCTTCTGATGATGATGATGTGGATCGGGTGGTGCGCACTCTCTTAAGGAATCTAGCACTGGCCAAATGGCTATCAGCTCCAACCCAGAGGGACTTGGAACTGATCAGGACCTCCCCTTCGACATCAATTACTTCTCTTAGCTAAGCTGAGACCTAGGAACTAGAATGCCTGGAACCTATCATAGTGGAACCGTCGGTGCCAAGACCTGTTCTGGGTTCTTCGGGCCTGACATTGGCTCCAACATCCTCAGTTCCTTCTGAACTTGAGGAGTCTAGGGGCTGACACTGTCTGGTCAGGTCCAGGGAGGGGAGTCAGATTGGACAGTTATCAAATCCAACCTTGCCTCTCGGAACTTCAGCGCGGGTGAGCTCTGCTCCTACATTAGCCTCGGAGTCAAGCCCCTTGGTTCTGGGGATTCCTTCTGGCTCTTTGGAGCCAGATGTTTCATCAGATATGGGGAGGTGGGCTTTCTAGGTGATAAGGAGGGTACTGTCTCCACAGACAGCTCCACGTTTAGGTCCAACATTCTTTCCACAAAAGCACTGGCGTCTGTCTCGGCACAACACAATCCACAGACATGTGGAGACCCTAGGCCTCAGGATACTCTATTGGGTGAACCCCTGTCTTCCAAAACCTCTCCAGAATACCCTTTTGAAGACGTCCCTTGTAAAAGAATTTGTAAGAGGAAGCATTTAGACTCCCCAGAGGAGTCCGTCACTCCTGATACAGACCTCAATGAGTCAGAAGGGTCCCCACGGTCACCCACTGAGGATGCCTGCTTCACAGACATCCTGGAAATCCTTAAGCAGAGAGGTGGCTGGAAGTCCGCTAACCCTTCTGAGGATGAGTTTGTATACCTGAAAGATTTTGGGTCTCACCCTTCCACTACTTGGGTGTCTCCACCTTTCGACGAGCTCATACAAGTAATTAGTCGAAAGGCACGGGAGTCTCCATAATCAGTGAACCTGTTACTCAGAGGCCAAATAAGTTTATTACTGCTCCTGCAGACAGGGACTTTCTTACTAAGGGTGTCCCAGTAGATGCTATGGTGGTGGCAGCAACCACAAAAAAGGAGCTTTCAGAGACATCCTCGTCTGTCCATCCACCAAACAAGGAGTCTCGTACAATGGACAGATATGGGAAGCACATGTTGTCATCAGCGACATTTGCACTCAGATCACTGAATTATCTGACTCATCTTACTAGGTTGCAGAGAGATCTTCTAAAAGTGCTAGGAGATAGTCTTCAAGGTTCAGTAGCTGCAGAGGTTTTGGATAAGGTTTCCTCTCAGCTCTCCACCTTAAACTCTGTGGTTAATTCCTCCATGAGGCTTATTTACTACTCACCAAATGGAGCGAGCAGGGCAACGGGTTCAGAAATTTCCCTGAGGAGACATTCCTGGATGCGCTTGTGTGACTTTGTGGAGCCTTTTAAGTCTACCTTTGTTAATGTCCCCTTCAATGACTCATCCCTCTTTAGGCCAAAAGTTAAGGATACACTCACCAGGTGTGAGCAAGAAGGAAAAACTCTCTCTGCTGTAGGAGTCCAATGTTCTCTACCTTCTAGTCCTTACGCAAAAAGTCAAAGGGAAGGAAAGATGTGATTCCAAAAATCCCAGAGAGCTTTTCAGGATACACCTGGTGACTCTTCCTCTAGGGGCAGAGAAGGAAGGAGTAATGGGAGATGCCATCCACATGACAGAGGGTGTCTGCAAAATCAGGGGGACAGGGATTCTTTCCGTGGTAGGCCTTTTCAGGACTCCTGAAGGGAGGTCCACGTGTCCATCTCTGGAGGCAGTCAGAGGTCACTTATCTTTGTACCCAGAAGCCTGGCTAGAAATAACAAAAGAGAAATGGGTACAAAGCATCATATCCAGAGGCTACTCTATGCTCTTTTCCATCCCTGTCCCAAACATAAAGAACATCCCGGATGTTCCACCCATTCAGTGGGAACAAGCAACTCAAGAAATTCAAAAGTTGCTAGACAAAAGAGTCATCCAAACAGTCTCTGGAGACCAAAGAGGATCCAGAACTTAGTCAAGGTTCTTTTAGTTCCAAAGAAAACAGGGGACTGGAGATCCATACTCAGTCTCAGCAGATTAAATAAATCAGTAAGGAAAACAAAGTCCTGGATGGTAACACTGCAATCAATACTCCCTTTTCTGGGAGAAGATGATTGGATGTGCTCTATAGACCTCCAGGATGCGTATTACCACATAGAAATGGACAGGTGATCCAGGAGTCATCTGCGCTTTCAGCTGGGAGCCAGTCACTAGCAGTTTCAAGCTCTGCCCTTTGGTCTCACTACAGCCACCAAAGTGTTCACCAAGTGTATGGCAGGGTAACGGCTCACTTGAGACATCTAGGATTCCAAGTGTTTCTGTATCTGGACGACTGGCTTCTAACCACCACCACCAAGAATCTACTAATAAAAGTAAGAGACACCACATTACAGCTCTGCTATCACCTAGGAATCATGATAAATTACAAAATATCTGCCTTGTTGCCATCTCAATGTATTGTCTTTATAGGAGCAGATCTAGATACAACAAAAATGATGGCAAAACTTCCCCTAGAAAGAGTTCAAGTCCTACAACATCAGGTTTCCCTCCTTCTTTCCAGGAAAAGAGTGCAGGCAAGAACAGTCCTGAAAGTCTTGGGAACCATGGCAGCAGCAATAAACTTAGTTCCATTGGCACGCCTGCGCATGAGAATTCTGCAGTGACTGCTGCTCACTCAGTGGCCATTACAGGAACTATCCATGTCCCACCAAATTCTGATAATGGAATCCTGCAAAAAAAATCCTTTGCTGGTGGCTTCACTCCACTCATGTGACATTAGGTGAACCTTTTGTTCTTCCACAACCTTTAGTCACAGTGATCACGGACGCTTCCCAGATAGGGTGGGGGGGGGGGTATTATCTGGGAAGGACAGTCCAAGGAACTTGGCAGAATCATGAAGCCCATTTGCACATCAATATCCTAGAGATGAAAGCGGTGCTTTCGGCATTGCAGGCACTTCAAGACTCTCTTCTGCTGGGAACTATCGCAATACAGATGGACGCCATGTCAGTTGCTTGGTATATAAACAAGCAAGGAGTGACCAGGTCCTATCCCCTTTGTTAAGAGGCCCTGAGGGTATGGCAATGGGCAACCTCATCCCAATGTTTTCGGATAGCAATGCACATCCCAGGGAAATCCAGCGTGATAGCAGACAAACTCAGCACAGCAATTCTGATGCCTCATGAGTGGTCCCTGAAACCAGAAGTAGCGAAGATGATTTTCTGCAAATGGGACAAGCCTTGCTGCAATCATTTTGCCACATGCATGAATACCAAATGCAGCTGCTATTTTGCCCTAATCTCCCCTCTGGTGGAGTCACCAAGGGGTGCACTTGTACACAATTGGCCCTCGGGTTTCCTCTATGCCTTCCCTCCTTTTCCCTTGATACCCAAGGTTCTTCATAAAGCCAGCTCATTGGGAAACAACTTGATTCTCATCACCCCATACTGGCCTCGTCAAATCTGGTTCCCCTTCCTTTGGCCTCATCTCCAGGAGAAGCCAGAGCCATGGGTTCTGGACCCAGTTCAGGACCATATGACTCATGCATCAGGGATGCTCCATTCCTTGCTTTAAACCCTCAAAATGAGAGCTTGGCTGCTTCATTTCCAAATATAGCCAGGCTCCCTAACCTTTCTTCATCTGTGAAGTTTATCTTGATCTCGTCCCATAAGGCTTCACCGAGGAAAATATACATGAGTAAATGGCTAAGATTTTCATCTTGGGTATTAAGTAACCACATTGATCCATTCTTGAATTTTTGACCTAGCTGTTTAATGAAGGTGCAGCTGCAGCTACCATTCGAGTTCAGTTGGCAGCAATATCTAATTTTCATGTAAGTGATTTGACCCCAAGTCTGATGTCTCACAGACTATGCAAAGCTTTTCTAAAGGGCACTTTTTAATTAGAGCTACCCATTAAGACCCCTTTACCACCATGGGACCTAAACTTTGTTCTATCCTGTTTGATTCTCCCACCCTTTGAACCTGCATCCTCCTGTGATCTAAAGTTCTTGACATGGAAAACGATTCTCTTGATTGCCATCACTTCTGCTAGAAGAGCGTCAGCGGTACAAGCTTTATCGATACAGTCCCCTTATATGCTTTTCCACAAAGACAGAGTCTCCCTTCGAACAAACCCATCCTTCCTACCAAAAGTATGCTCAGAGTCTAATTTAAATCAGCCTATAGAACTACCAGTGTATTTTCCTAACTATAGCAAGAATGCAGAATACGCGCTACATCAACTGGACGTACATAGAAAATTATGCTTCTTCTTTCACAGGACAAAGGACCTCAGAAAATCTGACCAATTATTTGTTTCCTTTTCAGAATTTAAAAAAGGTGTTCCTGTATCTAAGGTTACACTTTCAAAATGGCTTTCAGATTGCATTACCTTTACATACAAATCTCACAACAAAGATCTACTCTTTAAAGTTAAGGGTCATTCTACGACAGCCATAGCAGCCTCATCTGCCTTTCTGTCTAGACTACCAATTGACACCATTTGTGCTGCTGCAACATGGGCAAGGCATCATACCTTTATCACTCATTACAAAGCGGATTTGGCCTCCAGGAACAGGGTCTCTTTTGGGTCTACTGTTCTGCAGAATATTCTTCTGTGAGCTGCCCAAGAAAGTCGGTGCTGGGGCATGTCCCACTAGTTAAGAATGAAGGCGAGATAGGACAACATCATATAAAGAAGATATGTACTCACCCTAATGTTTCATGTGTGTTGTCCATCTCACCTTCATTCTTATATCCCACCCTCCTCCCCAGGCTTTAGCTCCTGGAGGACAGAGTGGTCAAGTTTGGAAAAAATATGTTCCATGACCTTCTCTGCTGTTATGTTTGAATAATTTTTACTGTTATATATTGTTTTATCAGCAAACAAGATCTGGGGAGCTTTCTTAGGGCATGATGGGATAGGGATACAGCCACAAAATACCATCATACTGGGAGACTTCAACTACCCAAACATAGATTGGGTACATTATTCTAGCCCTAACACTCTAGCCCAAAGGTTCTTGGAATTCATAAATTCAAATGCACTGGAACAACTAGTCACCTCTCCCACTTGGGGAGATAATATAGTAGACCTGATCATCACAAACATGGGGACAAAATGCTCCATACCGGAGGTATACCCCTCACTAGTGAGATCTGACCACAAACTAATCACCCTGGATATACATATCCCACCTCCACCCCCAGCACAAAAGACCACAGTGAAAAACTTCTCAAAAGCAGACTTCACTCTTCTTAAGACTGAGATGGCATCATTTAAGCCCACTGGGCCAATGGATACCACATCCCACAATGCCGAATCCTTCACAAATACTTTCTATGGACATCTCCAAGAATGCATGGATCATGCAATCCCAAATAAATCCAAGTCCCTCTCCACCAAAGGCAAGCGTCCTGTCTGGTGGACCTCAGCCATTAACAAATTGTATAACAAAAGAAGGAAGCTACTGCACGACAGAGCAAAATCCCATAAAGGGAAGACATCTCTGATCAACACTAGCAGAAAACTACGTTCTCTTATAAAAACATCCAAGGCCAACTTTGAGAGAAAAATCGCTAAGGACACTAAAGATAACCACAAAGCCTTCTTCAGCTATGTTAGAAACCTGGGCGGAAGCCCTCAGATATGCTCAGAGTTAGTTCACAACAACAAAAAATACACTGAACCCACAGATATTGCCAACATTCTGGCTGACAGGTTCAGTGCAAATTTCTCCCCTCCCTCACCCCCAAAAGAAGAAATACTTATCCCAGCTAAATGTAATCTCCCTGTCATCTCAGATGTTCAAGTGAGAGCCGCCCTCAACAAAGCTAAAAACACAGCATCAATGGGACCTGACGGTATCCTGGGTTGCGTGCTACGTGAACTCCAAGAGGAGCTAAACCCTCACATAAAAATGCTATTTAACCTTAGCCTTAGTACAGGATATGTACCTGAACACTGGTGTACAGCAACAGTGGTCCCACTCCACAAATGGGATACCTCTACAGACCCTGGGAACTACCGCCCCATAAGTTTAACCAGCCTGGTCTGCAAAGCTATGGAAAGAATCATCATGGAACTCATAAACAGAGATATTGGGGACCTACAGACACTTGACCCCACCCAGTTCGGCTTTGTGAAGGGCAGATCCTGCCTTTTGAACCTGGTTGACTTTTTCAAAACAGTCACTAGAGCCATTGATGAGGGCAAAGCAGTCCATACAGCCTACCTGGACTTGGCTAAGGCCTTCGACACAATACCCCACTCAGGCATCATAGATAAGCTCAACGGCTTAAACGTAAACCCTTATGTCACTAGATGGGTAGCAAACTGGCTAAAGGACAGAACCCATAAAGTTAAAATCGCTGGAGCAATGTCAGACTCAAAGCCAGTCACAAGTAGTGTCCCACAGGGATCTGTCCTGGGACCCCTCTTGTTCGGCATTTATTTCTCAGATGTTAAAGCAAACATGGGAGGGTTGTGGCTGACAAAGTTCGCAGATGACTGCAAACTAGGCGCCATAGTCGATACACCAGCGGACACATACATCCTACAAAAAGGCCTCACAGAAACGGACAACTGGTGCCGGAGTCATGGCCTTAAACTAAATGCCAAAAAATGTATAGTCATCCCCTTTGGGAAAAACAAAGTACCCACAAATTATCACATAGACAGCAACCAACTGAGTATGGAAAAAGTAATCAGAGACCTAGGGACCCAAGTCGACAGCGACCTCTCATTTGACACCCACGTTGCCAAAGTGGTTAGAAAAACATTCTACCTTGCACACCTTATCATGAAGGGATTCACATCCAGATCCAAGGATGTCATTGTACCCCTATACTCCTCCCTCATCAGACCCATGATTGAGTATAATGCCCCATTTGGTATGTACCTCACCCGGCATTTGCAACAGCTAGAGAGACCACAAAAATACCTCATCAAGAGGATCAAGGGTCTCCAACATATGTCTTATTCTGCCAGACTAAAGAAACTCCAGCTCTATTCAGTAGCATATTCAGTAGCATATGTTACTGGATGTTACTCTTAAATTGACAGATAGTGGGACCATTACGTCCTCACTATACAGAAAACCTGTATGGAAGAATGGTTTATTGACATATGATAGCATGCATCCGAGGCATACCTTTCAAGGTATTGTGAGAAGTCAATTTATCAGGCTTTCTAGACTGTGCTATGAACCTGAAGTTTTAAGCAAGGAAGCAGATTTTTTGGAAAATTTATTTTTGGATAGAGGGTATAGAACTAAGATGGTTAGGGATATAAGGCATGATGTCTTGGGAGATATGCATTCTATGTGCACAGGTTCTGGGATTACCACCCAAGGAACAATAAGATATTTAGGGGCAGAGAAGACCAGAAATAGAGGGGATAAGATTAACTATCTAATGAGATATACCAGTGATGTTGACAACATACGACGGGTTGTCTCCAGTAATTGGCATATATTAACTATGCATACATACATAAAAGATATGATAGGTAGTAAACCCAGATTCCAATATAGGAATAGTGACAATTTGAAATTAATTTTATGCAAGGACCATGGCATTCATATAGGCCAAGATAAGGCAACAATGAACAGGTTTTTGACACAGGGTACTTACCCTTGTCATCATTGCAATAGATGCAAATATATCTCTAAATCACAAGTGTTTAAGCACCCACAAATGGACTATATTTTTCGACCTAGTTTTTATGCTAATTGCAGTAGCACCAATTTGGCCTACTTAGCTAATTGCGAGTCATGTTCAGCGTTCTACGTAGGTCTCACTAAACGGAGACTACGTGATTGCATATACAACCATTTGTATGACATTCGCAAGAGAGATGACAGCAATGCGTTGGCAAGGCATGTCATGGAATGTCCGACACATAGTTTTAACTTTAGAGTTATACAATTGGTTCAACATAATGAACGAGGAGGTGATGCGGACAATCAATTAGCTCTTGCTGAACTACATTGGATTATGAAGTTAGCAGCACATTTACCCCCTGGTATAAATAACTATGTTTCGATTAAACCAGCATTAATGGGGAGAAAATGAAATGAAATGATATATTTATTTATTTATTTATTTATTTATTTATTTGGTTTAAAAAATTTATATATGATAGTGTATTTTCAAAATATTATATTTTCTATTTTGAAAAAAACATATATATATCTTTGTACCATTATAAATGGTAATATTCATTTGATTATTTAATATATATATTCTTCTATTTAGTCCATGACATGGTCAGCTAATTCATTTGTTTTGTGCTATAAACACTTGGATTTGGTTTTTATATATAATAGTAATCTTATTATGATTAATTACATATAATATCATATATACTATATATATATATATCTGAATAATTTTATTCATTTGGCAGACTTGTATATATATTTTCCGGTCTGATGATCTTGCATGAGGTGTATCTTTATATTGAGCTGGTAATGGATGTTTAACTTGATTTATGCTTGGTTCCAGTGGGGCTTTTTAACTCCTTTTAGTATAATTTTACATGTTGCAATAAGGCTTATGTTGCAGAGTGATATGCATTATATATACACTCTTTATGCTTCATTTGCGCATCCTTGCGTGTATATATGATGCTACCTTAAAACTGATGTGTATATTATATATGATAAGTAAATACACCAATCTTTATATGCATATATGCAGTAATTTACACTTTTAAGATATTTTTAAGATATTTCATTGATTTATATAGATATTATATGATAATGATATATTAATTACATACATATACAAAATAGGCACGTTACATAAAAATGGTAAACAATTCGTTGTATCTATAATCAACATTTCAGTCACATGATAAGTATTTGTATGATTTTCAACACTATGAGATACAAAACATTTTATATGATATGTCACTATATAAATCAAGTGATCAGTGTTAGGAATTTTAAATTACAATGAGATAGCAATATATTTTGATCATTTGGTTTGATTTAGAAATATAATGTTTATGTTTTAATAATTTGAGCTGGTCTTTTGTTTAGCGTTTGATTTCTAAATGTTAACTGACGTTTGCAACTAAGTTCAACCAGCTATATTCATGTGGTGCAAGTATAGTAGTGAATGGGTTAAGATACAACTATTTAATTGTGTGATTAAATAATTAATCAATCTATTTCCCGCCTTTTTTGGTATATAAGTGAAACTAAATTTGTAAGAATGTTATCTGAAGAAGCGTAGCTCAGAACTACGCGAAAGCGCTCATCTTTGTTCAATAAACTGGAATACGTTTTACATTGTGTCTGCCATTTGGATTTTATTCAGTCTAAAGAAGAATTTGCACATTGTGGTTGGTCCTCTTACTACTCTACATTCATTTTCTTGGTTTTTTGGTGAGAAGTCCTTTCGGTGAAGAGTTTGCCTTCCTTGTTACATATTTGCTGCTTTTTTTTGTTGGCTACTCTCCGCACACGATGGATATTGCTGCTACATCGTCTACTGTTCATCTGGAGTCGAGGGATGCATCTGCACTTTGGACTGGGCTCTTATTACAAGAGTCTAACCCTTTATTGTCTCTAGATCTGAGTAGTGCATCGGGGCAGGTTCAACCCCAAGAATCTGGTGAGAACTTGACTGATTTCTTTGCCTTGTTGAAAGATTTAGAAAACAATCTGTACCAAATACAACGCTATACATGGCAGAGATTACATTTAGATGCATGTTTGCATTTTAAAGTTGTCCCCAGAGGCATGCGGATATTTTGCATGCCCACATATGGGGACTCACATCCTCTGCTATTGAAACAATGGCAGGACCTTAATATCGAACTTGGTTTCAGCTATGCAAGATTGATGCTTAAATACTTTCAGCCATTGGAAACTGAGTTACGCAGTAAAACTGATGCAATTTACAAGGAGATAACTGAACGCTTTAAATCTGAACATTGTGTCAACAAGGTATGCCATGTCTTTGATCAAGTTAAAGCTTTCAGTGATAGACTCAAAATAATTAAACAGCGTAAGCTGATGAGGGATCATAACTACTTCTTAAAAGGCCAGGTGTTTGTTTGGCCGAGATCCCAATCAGCACAAGCTTCTACCTCTAATCAGCTACCTAGGCAGCGTAATTTTGCCAGTACTGTCAATGAAGTTAATGAACTGCCTCTCTCTTATACGTCTTTGATGCCTTCTAATAGTATGGTTGCCCCTGGACAGATTGAGACTCCTTTGGTCAGTGCTGTTGGAACAGATAACTATGAGAGCTCTAACACTGACACACCTCCTCCCAATCAGGAGGCATTTCAGCTCCATCAAGCTCCTCGTGCTTTAGGAGCTGTACCTAAAACCATCATAACGGCTAATAATGCAGCGACTCCTTTTTTACCTTACCAAAAGAAAACAAAGCAATGGGAGCGAGGGCAGTCCAACAGCAGGGGATATCGGAAGAGGAAACTTTCCAAAGAAAGAACAGTACAGAACAGGAGAACCAGGTATTGACTTCTCTGGTTTTCAACTGTTCTGATTTTGTGTTGGACAGTGCGAGTATTTCTCTTCTAAACAGAGGACTTAATTTTATTCCTGCCTCCCCGGCTGTCCTCACAGAAACTTTGATAGATTTAAGACTTTTTTGCCGACAACTATGTTTGAAACTTTATTTCTTAGATATGAACGGAAGCTCTACAGTCAATGTTCCATCATAACCCTTCAGGAACAAAAGTACTTTTTTACCGCCTATGCCTCCATCAGTGGAGTGCTTTCTTAAACTTTGTGAAAAGGACTATTATTCCTTGTTCTCAGCTAGGAATAAGAAAGGGAGATTTTACAATATTACCTACTTAGAGTCAATGTCTTTGTCTAAATTAAAAACTAATTCATCAATAGTTGTAAAACCAGCAGATAAGGGGGGGGGGGGTCGTGATTTTGAACACTCAAGAATATGTTGACAACATGAATAGGATGTTATCTGACCATACTACTTATAAGAAAATAGATCATCATGAAGTGCAGCATATCATACAGACAGTAAATGACACCTTGCAAGACCTTTTGACCTGCCGACAAATAAGTATAGAGATTTTTGAATATCTATCTATACAACATCCAATGATACCCATCATCAAAGGAATACCCAAAATTCATAAACAGATTTACCCCATACCCATGAGACCAATTGTATCGGGGGATGGTTGGGTAACCTCACACATATCTGTCTTCCTAGGGAGTATCTTGCGACCAGTAGTGAATATGTTTCCTTTTATCCTAAAAGATACACATAATTTGTTAGACACTTTGCAGTCAGTGCAGCTCAATAACTTAACATCACAATACTTTCTTATCACTCTTGATGTAGAAAGTTTATTTACCTTGATCCCTAATGAAATCGGGGTACAATATATTAGAGAGCTACTGGTAAAGGAAACTTCATTGACCAATGCCAGGAATATACTGATTAGCCAGTTACTGGATACTGTCTTGACCAATAATGTTTTTTCTTTTGGTGGTATGTACTATTTGCAACAGTGGGGGGTAGCCATGGGCACCCCCTGTGCAAATACATACGCGAACCTTGTAGTATATTGGTGGGAGAAATTGTATTTATTTAACCATGAATGGTTTAAATCTGTAAGATACTACAAGCGTTTCGTAGATGATATACTTATCATCTGGGAGGGACCCATAGAAACATTTGATATATTTTTGGAATATCTGCATACAACCACCAATTTCCTTAGGTTTACCAAAGAATATTCACCTAAGGAGATACACTTTCTGGATGTTACTCTTAAATTGACAGATAGTGGGACCATTACGTCCTCACTATAC
This sequence comes from Protopterus annectens, assembly GCF_019279795.1. Classification (NCBI taxonomy): domain Eukaryota; kingdom Metazoa; phylum Chordata; order Ceratodontiformes; family Protopteridae; genus Protopterus; species Protopterus annectens. Next base: position 232,230,403 of record NC_056726.1, on the reverse strand, counting down.
AGAAAACCTGTATGGAAGAATAGTTTATTGACATATGATAGCATGCATCCGAGGCATACCTTTCAAGGTATTGTGAGAAGTCAATTTATCAGGATTTCCAGACTGTGCTATGAACCTGAAGTTTTAAGCAAGGAAGCAGATTTTTTGGAAAATGTATTTTTGGATAGAGGGTATAGTACTAAGATGGTTAGGGATATAAGGCATGATGTCTTGGGAGATATGCATTCTATGTGCACAGGTTCTGTGACTACCACCCAAGGAACAATAAGATATTTAGGGGCAGAGAAGACCAGAAATAGAGGGGATAAGATTAACTATCTAATGAGATATACCAGTGATGTTGACAACATACGACGGGTTGTCTCCAGTAATTGGCATATATTAACTATACATACATACATAAAAGATATGATAGGTAGTAAACCCAGATTCCAATATAGGAATAGTGACAATTTGAAATTAATTTTATGCAAGGACCATGGCATTCATATAGGCCAAGATAAGGCAACAATGAACATGTTTTTGACACAGGGTACTTACCCTTGTCATCATTGCAATAGATACAAATATATCTCTAAATCACAAGTGTTTAAGCACCCACAAATGGACTATATTTTTCAACCTAGTTTTTATGCTAATTGCAGTAGCACCAATTTGGTCTACTTAGCTAATTGCGAGTCATGTTCAGCGTTCTACGTAGGTCTCACTAAACGGAGACTACGTGATTGCATATACAACCATTTGTATGACATTCGCAAGAGAGATGACAGCAATGCGTTGGCAAGGCATGTCATGGAATGTCCGACACATAGTTTTAACTTTAGAGTTATACAATTGGTTCAACATAATGAACGAGGAGGTGATGCGGACAATCAATTAGCTCTTGCTGAACTACATTGGATTATGAAGTTAGCAGCACATTTACCCCCTGGTATAAATAACTATGTTTCGATTAAACCAGCATTAATGGGGAGAAAATGAAATGAAATTATATATTTATTTATTTATTTGGTTTAAAAAATTTATATATGATAGTGTATTTTCAAAATATTATATTTTCTATTTTGAAAAAAACATATATATATCTTTGTACCATTATAAATGGTAATATTCATTTGATTATTTAATATATATATATTCTATTTAGTCCATGACATGGTCAGCTAATTCATTTGTTTTGTGCTATAAACACTTGGATTTGGTTTTTATATATAATAGTAATCTTATTATGATTAATTACATATAATATCATATATACTATATATATATATCTGAATCATATTTATTCATTTGGCAGACTTGTATATATATTTTCCGGTCTGATGATCTTGCATGAGGTGTATCTTTATATTGAGCTGGTAATGGATGTTTAACTTGATTTATGCTTGGTTCCAGTGGGGCTTTTTAACTCCTTTTAGTATAATTTTACATGTTGCAATAAGGCTTATGTTGCAGAGTGATATGCATTATATATACACTCTTTATGCTTCATTTGCGCATCCTTGCGTGTATATATGATGCTACCTTAAAACTGATGTGTATATTATATATGATAAGTGAATACACCAATCTTTATATGCATATATGCAGTAATTTACACTTTTAAGATATTTTTAAGATATTTCATTGATTTATATAGATATTATATGATAATGATATATTAATTACATACATATACAAAATAGGCACGTTACATAAAAATGGTAAACAATTCGTTGTATCTATAATCAACATTTCAGTCACATGATAAGTATTTGTATGATTTTCAACACTATGAGATACAAAACATTTTATATATGTCACTATATAAATCAAGTGATCAGTGTTAGGAATTTTAAATTACAATGAGATAGCAATATATTTTGATCATTTGGTTTGATTTAGAAATATAATGTTTATGTTTTAATAATTTGAGCTGGTCTTTTGTTTAGCGTTTGATTTTTAAATGTTAACTGACGTTTGCAACTAAGTTCAACCAGCTATATTCATGTGGTGCAAGTATAGTAGTGAATGGGTTAAGATACAACTATTTAATTGTGTGATTAAGTAATTAATCAATCTATTTCCCGCCTTTTTTGGTATATAAGTGAAACTAAATTTGTAAGAATGTTATCTGAAGAAGCGTAGCTCAGAACTACGCGAAAGTGCTCATCTTTGTTCAATAAACTGGAATACGTTTTACATTGTGTCTGCCATTTGGATTTTATTCAGTCTAAAGAAGAATTTGCACATCGTGGTTGGTCCTCTTACTACTCTACATTCATTTTCTTGGTTTTTTGGTGAGAAGTCCTTTCGGTGAAAAGTTTGCCTTCCTTGTTACATAAATGCCAAAAAATGTATAGTCATCCCCTTTGGGAAAAACAAAGTACCCACAAATTATCACATAGACAGCAACCAACTGAGTATGGAAAAAGTAATCAGAGACCTAGGGACCCAAGTCGACAGTGACCTCTCATTTGACACCCACATTGCCAAAGTGGTTAGAAAAACATTCTACCTTGCACACCTTATCATGAAGGGATTCACATCCAGATCCAAGGATGTCATTGTAACCCTATACTCCTCCCTCATCAGACCCATGATTGAGTATAATGCCCCATTTGGTATGTACCTCACCCGGCATTTGCAACAGCTAGAGAGACCACAAAAATACCTCATCAAGAGGATCAAGGGTCTCCAACATATGTCTTATTCTGCCAGACTAAAGAAACTCCAGCTCTATTTAGTAGCATACCACCTGCTCAGAGGTGATCTTTGCCTGACGTACAAGGCCATGCCCAATCAGGAACTGATGGACATGCTCCACCTCAAAAATCCAAATCCATCAGAACCATGAGAGCTAAAGACTTAAACCTCGGTACAAGTATGAATAGGACATGCTGGAGGGATAGATTCATAACCCAGAGGCTTCCCATGCTCTGCAACAAGATCCCAGTTCATGTTAGACAGAGCCCCTCACTGACTCTCTTCAAGAGAAATCTTGATGAGTGGATGGGAGATCGTAAGTTTACCCCAGGGGTCACATCTGTGTCACTACTAGACAGGGGCACAGTAAACTAATTCTATTATATAAGGGGACCTTCACTGTGTCACTACTAGACAGAGGCACCGTATTCAAAATCTATTCTGTGCATTTTCTGTACCATTTCATGGGTTGGCGAAAGCCACATCACTATGGCTAGGCTTACAAATGCCCCAGGGCAGATAGCCTAGTACTAAACTATGAAACTATGAAACTATGAAACAAGCCAGTAGAAGACCTCAGGCTTTTGTAAACGGCCAAGTCAGAACCAAGGATTGGTTCTGAACCCACTAGTTAAGAATGAAGGTGAGATGGACAGCACACATGGAACATTATGGTGAGTACATAACTTTTTTATTTATCTTATTTTTGTTTGTGATGTCTGTCTCCTTTCAAAGTACTGAAGAATCTGCTGTTTGTTCCTTCCTAATATCCTCCCTTTTCACAGCCAGTTAATGCACCTCTAGTTAGGTTTGCTGTGAGACCTAAACCTTGGAGCAGTCCTGGGTTTGATTTCCAGAGCCTCCATTAACCTACTCAGGAGCTCAAAGCAAGTTAGCTTACTATACATTGCTTCTGGTGCATCTATAATAAAGGACTGTATACCCAGTAAGCCTTGGATCATTATTATAAGATCGATGCTTGAAAACATCGAACAATGTATGTTCAACACCATATGGTCGATGTCTTCAATCATCGTCCTTATAAAATGACAAAAAAAAAGAAAAAAGTACCCTAACTACTTAAATATACCAATTCCAAGACTGGACTACATTGCAGTAAATGGAAATCTCCCCTTATGGAGATTTCCATTTACATGCTTGAGATTCTGAAAGTTCGATATTCTCATGTCATCAATGCCAGATTCAACGTTGTTGGCTTTCAGGACTATAATATAGACCCTAAGCCTTACCCTGTTTAGTAAATGTATATATTTTTGATTGTTATACCTGTGTTTCCTTTCAAAGTAGCAGAGTATATGCTGCCAGTTCCTCTCTAACTTGTTCCCTTATCCCAGTAATATGAACTATTCTAAAAGTATTATATAAGTTCCCAAAAACTATGTTTATGCTGTTAAGGCACAAGAGGAAAATATACTACTGATGGCTAGCTTTTCCCTAATCTCTGATCCCCATGCTGCTGTCGGTACTATTAAGGTACTTGAGGAAATAGTGTCTATTGCCTCCTCCACCACCAATCCTCATACCATGGTCATAGCAATTAGTTGAACAAGGCCTTCTGGCCATACTCAATACAGCAACATGCTAGAACTGGCTATGCTCATCTACATGGCTGAGAGATTTTTTGAATCACTCTGCATGTAAATGCCTTTTTAGGCAGTTCTGGGGAGAGAGGACATGACTAATTAGCATTTGCATCTTCCCCATATTACCTGATTAGCATTCAGCATGGCCACTGGGCCAGCCCTATATGATGCCAAATGCCCTTTTGCTACAAAGCCTTGCAACACCCTGTTAGGGCCGTGACTGAATAGTGAATGAGTATGAGACATGTACATTGAGGTGTGCACATCATGATACTTTCATGACCCCCCCCCCACACAGTATATCATAGCAAAAGTAAATGATGCAAGCAATGGCATGTTTATTATTATCATTATTATTATCATTATTATTATTATTATTATTATTAGTATTAGTATTATTATTACTTAATGGAAAGCAATGCTAGATCCTGTATCAAGATTACTGCCATATCTAATATAACAGTCATGCCAGCATCTACAACTGTTTTGTGATTGAAACTTCAAAGGCTTTCTGTAACACTTGTCAGCAGTGGCAAATCTTTTTGAAAAAAGTCTTCCATTTGCATGCCAACTGGTCTGCTGAACCAGTGTGTTAATTTCCATGAGTGGCTATATATACAGCTTACTGAAATACTAGTGTTTATTAGAAGACTACCCCCAGGATTCAATAAAGCATTTTCACTGTGCCAGAATAGTGTAGCAGCTTCTGCAAGGAATATGGCCGCTGAGCAATTCAGTAAACAAGGCTAGGGGTGTGCATGAGCCTGCCAGCACTATTCTGGCATGGACACCGTTGAATAATGCTAATTACCTCATTTGCTGGTGAAAACCATGCAGATGAGGTGAATTAGTGATTCAGTAAGCAGGCAGGCATCCATGCTAGAACAGTGTCCATTGCAGAAATGTATTTGGTTACTAACCGTATACATTTCTGCAAAAATCAAAACAGGGGCATGACAGTTCAAAGTAAAGCGTGTAATATGATCATTAGGCATGCCAATGGCCAACAATATGGCCATTGGCAAGGAAAACAGTTGCAAAATAATAAAAATAATTTTTTTGGCCAATTTCGGCCATTAAAGCATAGTGCAGTGGCGCAGAAATGAGATCTTGCTGAAAATAAAAAAAAAAGTGAAAAGGCAATTTTAAGTGAAATCTGCATTTTGCCATTATAGTGGGTAGTGTGCAGAACCAAAACAACAGGTAACACTGGTTGCTAAGGAGAAAGGCTCTGGTGAAGTGCTGTAACAAGGGACTAAGGCAGTGGGGTGTACAACTGAGCAAAATTTACTGAATATCAAAATTGGAGACCATTGTCTGCATGCACCTAAACATGTAGGAGCTATAAGGCAGTGGTGTAAGCAGGAGAAGCAGCTGACATGAAAAGGGTGTGTGTCATACTTGGTGTAAGCACATTGGATTTCCGTGCTTCCATTTGAGCTTAGCTAAGCACAGCTAAGTAAGGGTGCGTGTATGAGGCTGTATTTACTTATTCCTTGAAATGAAGAGCATGTTCACATCCAGGGGAGGGCCATTTCTGCTAAAAAGTGTTTTAGCTAAATGGGTTTGCATGGTGCACACCGGGTCTTAAACAAAACAACAACAAAAAAAAATGAAATAGCAGAACTGTTTACATTTGGGCAGCAGGTTTGTGCAGTGCACCACAGGCTTAAAAAGGGTGGAAATGGGAAGGAAAAAAAATGGGAAATAGCAGAATAAAAGCTGCACAGGTAAAAACCACACTCTCCACAGCCAAGAACACAGCATCCATGTGACCTGACAACATCCCAGGCTGCATTCTACATGAACTACAGAATGAACTGGCACCCCACCTAAGCACAATGTTCAATCATAGCCACACCTCAGGCTTTGTGAACACTGAATGGCACACAGTGATGGTTATCCCATTCCACAAAGGGGGAGCCACCATGGCCCCCGGTAACTGCCTCCCCATTAGCCTAAAGAGCCTGGTCTGCAAGGCCATGGAATGTATCATCATGGAATTTATAAACAAAGACATTGGTAATCTCCAAACTCTGGACTCCACCCAATTTCGGTTTGTAAAAGGCAGATTATGTCTCCTAAACCTAATTGACTTCTTTGAAGCAGTCACCAAATCTGTCGATGAGGGTAAGGTGGTTCACGCAGCCTATCTAGATCTCGCCACGGCTTTTGACACCACCCCCCACTCTAGAATTATAGATAAATTCACTAAACTAGGTATAAATCCCTATGTCACAAAAAGGGTTGCCAACTGGCTTACTGACAGAACCCACACTGTGAAAGTAGCAGACTCCAAATCCGACTGCAGACCAGTGACAAGTGGAGTACCACAGGGTTCAGTCCTGGGTCCTTTCCGGTTTGGTATCTACTTTTCTGAAGTACAGGCTAACAGAGATGGTCTTTGGCTAACGAAGTTCGCAGATAACTGCAAACTAGGAGCCATAATTGAAACTCCTAATGATGTGGACATCCTACAAAAGGACCTCACTGAGACAGATGCCTGGTGTCAAAGCTATGTCCTCAAGTTCAATGCTTGTCCCATCAGTCTGACAAGCCTGATTTGCAAGGGCATGGAACGCATTATCATGGAACTTATAAACAAAGACATTGGCAACCTTCAAACACTAGACCCCACCCAGTTTGGTGAAGGGCCGATCTTGTCTCCTGAATCTGATTGACTTCTTCGAATCAGTCTCCAGAGCTGTGGACGAGGGTAAGGCAGTCCACACAGCCTATCTGGACCTCGCCAAGGCCTTTGACACCATCCCCCACTCTGGAATCATAGATAAACTTACTAAGCTGGGCATAAATCCGTATGTCACTCGATAGGTTGCTAACTGGCTTACTGACAGAACCCAGACAGTAAAGGTAGCCGACTCCAAATCCAGCTCCAGACAAGTGACAAGTGGAGTACCTCAGGGTTCAGTCCTGGGACCACTCTTGTTTGGCATCTACTTCTCTGAAGTACAGGCCAACACTAAGGGACTCTGGATAACAAAGTTTGCAGATGACTGCAAACTGGGAGCCATTATTGAATCCCCAAATGATGTGGATATTCTACAAAAGGGCCTTACAGAAACAGATGCCTGGTGCCAGAGCCATGGGCTCAAGCTTAATGCCAAGAAATGTATAGTTATCCCCTTTGGACAAAAAACATGTACCCATGAATTACCACATAGGTGGCAGGACACTAAACATTGAAAGTGTGATGAGAGACTTAGGGACACAGGTGGACAGTGGTCTCACTTTCGATAACCACATTGCCACAACAGTCAGGAAATCCTTCTATGTGGCACACCTCATCACTAAGGGCTTTTCATCCAGAAAAAAGGCGGTCATTGTCCCACTGTACTCATCCCTCATTAGACCCATTATAGAGTATAATGCCCGTTTGGTATGTACCTCACAAGACATCTGCAACAGCTGGAAAGGCCACAGAAATACATCACTAAAAGAATCACAGGCCTAAAGCAGATGCCATATACTGACCATCTAAAAAAACTCCAGCTATACTCTGTGGCATATCGTCTACTCAGAGGTGATCTCTGCTTAACATACAAGGCCATGTCAAACCCTGAGCTGTTGGACATGCTCCACTTAAAGAAATCCCAATCCCTCAGAGCCACATGCTCCGGGGATCTAAACCTTGTCATCACAATGAACAAAACATGCTGGAGGGATAGGTTCCTGACCCAGAGACTCCCCATACTCTGGAATAGACTGCCCATACATATCAAGCAGAGCGCCTCTTTGACCCTCTTCAAAAGGAACCTTGGTGATTGGATGGGAGATAGGAAATTCAACCCAGGGATCATGTCAGTCGCCCTGCTAGACAGGGCCTGGAGAAGTAAATATTGTGGGAAGAAATATCCAGGGAATTGTTATGGCTAGGCTTGCATAGGCCCTAGGGCCGATAGCCTAGTACCAACCTATGACCCTATGAACCTATGCCAAAAAGTGCATTGTCATCCCCTTTGGTAAAAACTCTGTACCCATGAGCTACCACATAGATGGTAGTCTACTTAACACTGAAAGTGTGATAAGAGACCTTGGGACACAGGTGAACAGTAGTCGCTCCTTTGATAATCACATTGCCATAGTAGTCAGGAAATCCTTCTACATGGCACACCTCATCACAAAAGGTTTCTCATCCAGGAAAAAAAAAGGTAATTTTCCCCTCTACTCGGCACTCATTAGACCCATTATAGAGTACAACGCCCCTTTTGGTATGTACCTCACAAGACATCTACAACTGGAAAGGCCACAGGAATACCTCACAAAGAGGATTACTGGCCTCAAACAGATGCCCTACACAGACCGTCTCAAACTTCTCCAGCTTTACTACATCGCATATCGCCTACTCAGAGGTGATCTCTGCCTAACATACAAAGTTATGTCAAACCCAGAGCTGTTGGACATGCTCCACTTAAAGAAATCCCGATCCCTCTGAGCTACACGCTCCAGGGATCTAAACCTTGTCACCACAATAAACAGAACATGCTGGAGGGATAGATTCCTGTCCCAGGGACTTCCCATACTCTGGAATAAACTACCTATCTATATCAAACAAAGCTCCTCATTAGCACTCTTCAAGAAAAATCTTGATGATTGGATGGGAAATAGGAAATTCACCCCGGGGATCACCTCTGTGGCTCTGCTTGACAGGGGCACAGGAAAATAATTCCCTTGGGTGGCAAAAGCCAGGGTACCTTTTTGGCAAGGCTTGAATAGACCCTAGAGCTGATAGCCTAGTACCTACCTATGAAACTATGACTCAAGTACAAATAATATAGCTGGCAGGTGAAATGTATCATAGTCAGCCAATCATACAGGCAGCATCTGCAGCACAACAGTATAAACTATGCAAACACCTTTCAGTCTGTTTTTTCCCACAAACTCTGCACCATTGTTGTACACACTCGGGAATTTTAACTGACAAAATGATAGGGACTGCTGTTGCTTTGATACATCAGTATGTGCTAGAGGCTGAGGGTGGTAAGGAGGATAATGCTGACAACCGCCCCAGACTGAGGAAAAGGAGAGAAGTGTTCACATCCAAGGTAACCTCAGGGGCTACATAATCTGGAGATACTAGAGTGCTGCAGGGTGGACAGAGACATACTTCAGCAAGTCATCGAGCTGTTCTGGCCTCACCTCAGACCCAGAGCCGACAGAGGGGAACCCATCCTAGTGGATACCAAGGTATGTGTAGCCTTAAGAATACTAGCTACAGGTACTTTCCAAAGACTTACTGGGGACATCATGGGAGTCTCACAGGCATCTGCAACCAGGGTACTCCACCAGTTCCTCGATGCCATCCTATCACATGCTGATGAGCACATTTACTTCCCCAGCACCCATGAGGAGAGGACCAGCAATATGCACCTCCTCCACCATGTAGCAGACTACCTGGAGGTCCTGAGTGCCATAGACTGCACGCACATCCATGTCAAAACACCACCTGGTGAACAGGGTAGGGTCTATGTAAACAGCAAGTGCTTTCACTCCATCAACTGCCAGGTCTTGTGCAATACCCAGGGCATTATCATTAATGTGTGTGCTGGCAGCCCTGGAAGCTATCACTACTCCCACATCTGGCATTCCTCACAGCTGTACAAGGGATTTGCCAGGGGTACATCCCGTATGGCCATCTGGTGGGGGATGCTAGCTATGCACTGGAGCCGTGGATGATGACACCCATCAGAAATACACACACACTCAAGAATGCCATAATGAGGTACATGCACAAACCAAGATCATTATAGAGCATGTGTTTAGGGTGCTCAAGTGCAGTACTCTCCAGCCAGATGTGCACACATGTTCATAGTATTTGCCATGCTAAACAATATGATCCTGTGGAAACAGCTGCAGCAGGAACAGTGAGGGGAAGGGCCACACCAGCACCCCCCACTATTGCCAAGGTCCCCACAAGCACAGAGGGACTTGGAGCAGGAACCCCCAGAGCCAGCTCCTGTAGGCAGACAGAGGCATGCCCAGCATACCCTGGCCTTGGCAAAGATGCAACGCATAGTACAAACACTAACACTGTAGGGACCCAGGGACTGACACCTCTCTCTGACTTGCACACACAGTAAAATGGAAGCCACACGCATCACACTGTAAGTTACCATGTATAGCCAGTGTACTGCGGCCCTCCAACATAGGCAGCCCTCAAGCACCATCCTCACAACTGCCGCAGTCACAAGGTAAGTCAGTCTTCTTAACAATAAATGAATGGAGTAGTATGTTCTGGTAGCATATCTATGGTATTGCTGCATGCATGCAAGGGAATGGGGTGGCCTACTGGGATAGCAGAAGACAACTGACAGCTATGTGGGACACCAGGAAATGTTTGCCCAATACTGGCTTCCCCACATTATGCAGTACTACCCAAGGTTACAAATCCCACTGCAGTATATGTGGGGGCCAACTAATATAGATCACAGACACAGATGTCAGTGTGGGGGTCCCATACTCACCCCTCAGCCTCACTCAGCAAGTCAGCCATGCAAAACCATTAAAAAATGTCTGTCAAAGGCCCACAAATGGTGTCAATAATTAAATACCCCCTACAGCCTTTACACAGTGATAGTACAGCAGGTGTTGCAGTTGCAGTAAGGCTCTGAAGGGTACGAAGTCTGAAACTCAAATATATGCCATTACCATCTGACCTGTGGTCTTTAGTGATATGCATCTAGTCTCCAAGACAGGGCACAATATTATGCTAAATGGAACCCAAATGTAAAACACAGTCTCTGCAAATATGTACAGTTGACAGTTGAGCCCTCCCCACACCCATATTCCCATAGAAATGTAGTAACATGTATGTTTGTAGGGAAATAGTAGCAGAGCACACATTGCCAGGCTTGTCCCAATCTACATGATAACTTGTTTCATGTCCACAATATGCAGGGCTCAATGAGCTATGTATATGTGTGGTTAATACTGTCAGGATGTGGTCAGCACTTACTCCAGCTGTTGTGTCATAGTGGCTTAGGTACAGTACTCTGGTTGACAAAGCCATGTTCCAAGAACTGCAGTGGCAACTAATCTGCATGTCAGCTACATCTACGGAAGGAGTTGTACACACGGTTCAGATGTCAATAGCTGGACAGGTCATGGTCAGGGGGCCAGACATATGGACAGTACACAGCGTGGAGTAACCTACACAGTGTATACCATACCTCTCAGCTGTACAGACCTATTGTAGAATGTCCAGAGGTTAGCATCATAGCTGTGGTCTGTATATCATGAAATAGTGATTGATTGGCAATTTATTGGCAAATCACATAAGACTAAGGTCAGAAAATAATGATAGATTCTAGTGTCAGACTCCATGCCCTATAGAAAAATGCATGCTAATGCAAAACCTGTTATTCACTCACCTTTCTAGGTTTGTAAGGCCAATACTTGAAAATGGTCCCTTTATTTAGGCCTTTGCCCCCCAATTACTTATGGCTTTGTCCAGATGTGTGGCTCTCAAAAGTTGAGAGGTATGGTGTCTAGTAGAACAACAGGTACCTGAAAGTAAGTGCACTGCCGGTTTATAAAAGGTTGCCACCTTTCTGTGTCAGCAATGACAGCATGTCACTGGCCAACAGCCATACCCCTATGATGACACAGGTTGTCACAGAAGGAGCCAAGTATGCCTTGTATATCTGTTCTGCTTGTCCTAACATTGCATTTGCCTTTCAGCTATTTGCAGAACAAGAAAGGGTCATGTCAAAACAGCAATGGCAGACAGTGGGGAAGCAGACATCATACCCATAAGAGAAAACAAGCAATTACTAAACCAATCTTCCAACTGTCTATGTTTGGAAGAAGATTATTAACACCCTGTCCCCATATGTGAGTCTTTGAGTGACTGTCATATTTGGACCTGTCCACATGTCAGTCTGTGATGGTATGACAGCTAGGCCCACATGTAGCCTCATAATAACATATAGCAACACAAACCATCTAAGGACCACAGCAAATGGAGTGATTGAATGATGTACAACCTGCTAAATAGGTAAGCTCAGAAGTGTGAAGTCCACAACCTTGCATGTGATGTTACAGCATTTACCCTGCTCACATCAGAAATATAAATACATAAAAGCAGCCACTGTGGGCAAAGCCTGTGACCGGAGTACAGAAGGACAAAGAGACCCACATAAGGGGAAGGGGAACCACTGGCCAGACAAATGGAGAATGTGCACATCAGAACAAGTTTTGCAGTAACATAGGTGCCCTGCAGTGTATGGAGTCAGTAAACATCACCTGCAAATACACAACACACACCCACATAAGTGGAGGTCTGCAACAAATAAAACCCCCAACCAAAGGGCAACTCAGAGGCAAAAACACATGAGAACTCCTCAAACCTACACACCACAGACCACGCATAGTCCACACACCAGGGTCTTGCAGACACTAAGGGCTTACCATACACCCAACATATTACTCATGGAAGGCACACACCAGGCAGGATAAGCAGAAAGTCATGGTTACTTGTTTGTCAGGTGCCATAATCTGCCATATCACAAATGCACTACAGCCACCCCACAACAGGTACAGGTATTACTCTGGCTTGGTCCATGGAGGTGTGAATGATGTCAGATGTACCTCCCAGACTATAGGAAGACAGACATGATTCAGCTTGCTGAATATGTGTCCCATGCAGGTATGGCCTAGCCTTAAGCATTATCCTGCCATCACCCAGAGTGATGGGTCAATACAAACAGAAAGCGATTGTCAGTAACACTTGGCTCACTTACTGGTGTCATTCCAGGGAGATCCACTGCCTGGCAGCCAGGGAAGATATGATCGACAGAACACGTTGCCTTGCTATAGATGGCCTGCATCTGTCTCACCTGGCCTAGAGGCCTCTGACAAAGGCCCATGCCTCACCCATAGTACGTTTGTAGGGAATGTCATGGGGTCCATACTACCAACATTATTTCCCAACCTCGTAGATCAAGATCTCTGGATAAAACCATAACTAACGGGGGATAAAGGCCTAAATATAGGAATGCTTTTTAAATATTGCACTTATAATGTTAGAAAGTTGATAGACTAACAGAGTACATATTAGCATGGATTTTTTTGAAGGGTAGGAAGTCTGAAACTCAAATGTCTCTGTCATTATGTCCTGACTTCAACCCTGAGTGATTTGCAACAAACTTGCTTGAAAACCACAGTGTTATTGGTAACCGACCAGATATATGAGGCATAAATCTGGACATTCTGTAAAAAATCTGTACAGTTGAGAGGTATGGCTAGGAGTCTAAACAGGGAAATGCACACATTGCAAGTAGTCATAACCCTGAAGGATGGTGACATGTCTGCACTCACAGAAACCTGGCCCACAGCCATGGAGAGAAACATATCCTTACCTGATCACTCATCCTATCACACAGCCAGACCCCAAAATGTGGGCAGCAAAGCCAAAGGAGGTGTAGTATAAATATATACTATATAGGCTTGCACCTATTACCCCTGGGCTTTTGGATATTGGCAAAGGCTCTTGCTATCCCCATAGTGCCTTTTTTAGGCAAGGCTCAAAAGACAAACCAACCTCCATAGGTATCACAAGGGATAAGAAACTAAGAGTAGTGCTACTCAACGCCAGAAGTCTAAACCTCAAGATGCATGCACTCGAAACTCTCCTTAGCATGGAGAACATCGATATCTGTGCAGTAACAGAAACCTGGTTCAAGGCTCCTGAGAGCACCCCAGCATTACCAGGTTATACCTCATACCCTGCTTTTCAGCCCCAAAACTTGGACCGAACCACAAAAGGAGGGGGAGTATTAATATTCGTCAAAGATACCCACACCTCCAGGTTGGTGGTTCAGCACGAAGCATCAGAGACTATCCATGTGCAACTAACAGTGGGTAAAACTGCCTTGCAGTTTATAGCCTGCTACAGACCACCCTCCCAAACCCAGGAACCCCACTCGGCCTTCCTGAGAACACTGGAAAATATGAAGGTCTCTCCAAGCACCATTATATTGGGTGACTTCAACTACCCAAACATAGACTGGGAGCATTACTCTAGCTCCAACACCCTAGCCCAAAGGTTCCTAGAATTTATAAACTCAAATGCTATGGAACAACTTTTTACCACTTCCACAAGAGGGGAAAACATACTGGACCTGATCATCACCAACATGGGGACTCTATGCTCCAGACCAGAAGTTATCCCTCACTGGTAAGATCAGACCATAAACTAATCTCACTGGATATTCACATCCCGACCTCACCCCCTGCCCAGAAAACCACAGTGAAAAACTTCTCTAAAGCAAATTTCACACTCCTCAAGTCCAAGGTGGAATCCTTCAAAGCGCCCGGGCCTGTGGAAAATACGGCCCAGACCGCAGAATCCTTTATAAATACATTCTATGAACACCTTCAGGAATGCATGGATCATGCAATCCCAAATAAAACCAAGACCCAATCCTCCAAAGGCAGACGTCCTGTCTGGTGGACCCCAGCCATAAACAAACTATACAATAGAAGGAGGAAGCTACTACATGATAGAGCAAAATCCCAAAAAGGGAAGGCATCTCTGATCAGTATTAGCAAAAAACTACGGGCACTCATAAAATCATCTAAGGCCAGCTTCGAGAAAAATTGCACAGGACACTAAGGATAATCACAAGGCTTTCTTTAGTTATGTTAGGAACCTGGGTGGGAATTCCCAGATATGCTCAGAATTTGTCCAAAATGACAAAAAATACACCAAACCCACAGACATTGCCAACATCCTAGCTGACAGGTTCAGCGCAAACTTCTCCCCCCCCACCAAAAGGGCAAATATCTATCCCAGCAGAGTGCTGCCCCCCTGACATCTCAGATGCTCAGGTAAGAGCCGCCCTCTCCAAAGCAAAAAACACAGCATCAATGGGACCAGAAGGTGTCCTGGGCTGCGTCCTACATGAACTCTGAGAAGAGCTAAACCCAAACATAAAACTACTGTTCAATCTCAGCCTTACTACAGGTTATGTACCCAAAGAGTGGCGTACAGCAACAGTGGTCCCTCTCCACAAAGGTGGTGCCTCAATGGATCCTGGAAACTATCGCCCCATAAGCCTGACTAGCTTGGTCTGCAAAGCTATGGAAAGGATCATCATGGACCTCATAAATAAAGATATTGGGGACCTACAGACACTGGATACTACCCAGTTCGGCTTTGTTAAGGGCAGATCCTGCCTCTTAAACCTGGTCAATTTCTTTGAAACAGTCACCAAGGCCATTGACAAGGGGAAGGTGGTCCACACAGCCTACCTGGACCTCACAAAAGCCTTCGATACAATACCCCACTTGGGCATTATAGATAAGCTCACCAGCTTAAATATAAACCCCTATGTCACTAGATGGGTTGCAAACTGGCTCAAGGACAGAACCCACATGGTTAGAATTGCTGGAGCCATGTCAGACTCCAAACCAGTTACAAGTGGCGTCCCACAAGGATCGGTCCTGGGACCTCTCTTGTTCGGTATATATTTCTCGGAGGTACAGGCCAACATGGTAGGACTGTGGCTGACCAAATTCGCAGATGACTGCAAACTAGGTGCCATAATCGACTCTCCAGCTGACAAAAGCATCCTCCAAAAGGGCCTCATAGAAACAGACAACTGGTGCCAGAGCCATGGCCTTAAACTAAATGCCAAAAAGTGTATAGTCATCCCCTTTGACAAAAACAAAGTGCCCACAAATTATCACATAGGTGGTAATCCATTAAGTACGGAAGAAGTAATTAGGGACCTGGGGACCCAAGTTGATAGCAATCTCTCATTTGACAACCACATGGCCAAAGTGGTTAGAAAAACATTTTATATAGCCCACCTAATCATGAAGGGATTCACATCTAGATCAGGGGAGGTCATCGTGCCTCTTTTCTCATCCCTCATCAGGCCCATAATTGAGTACAATGCCCCTTTTGGGATGTACCTTACCAGACACCTGCAGCAACTGGAAAGACCCCAAAAGTACCTCACCAAGAGGATCAAAGGGCTCAAACAGATGCCATATGCTGCCCGGTTAAAGAAACTCCAGCTCTACTCAGTGGCATACTGCCTGCTCAGAGGCGATCTGTGCCTGACATATAAAACCATGTCCAACCCGGAATTAATGGTCATGCTGCACCTCAGAAAATCCAAATCCCATCGAGCTACACGCTCGAGAGACTTGAACCTCAGCACTGAAATAAATAGGACATGCTGGAGGGACAGATTCATAACCCAGAGGCTCCCTTCACTCTGGAATAAAATCCCAGTCCAGGTTAGGCAGAGTCCCTCATTGACTCTCTTCAAGGGGAATCTTGATGAGTGGATGGGGGATCGTAGGTTTACCCCGGGTATCACTTCTGTGTCACTGTTAGACAGAGGCACAGTATACTAACCTCGAAAAAGGGCATAGCAAAATTAATTTAAAATTGGTGGCGAAAGCCAAACACACTCTGGCTAGGCTTATAAATGCCCTAGGGCAGATAACCTGGTATGAACCTATGAACCTATATGTTAGACAGACACACACCTCTAGGTTGGTCAAACAATCTGACACACATGAGACACTCCAAGTGCAGTAAACCAGTGACAAGACCCCTATGCAATTTATAGGTGGCTACAGACCAACATATCTGACTCAGGACACCCACCCCACATATCTGGCCCTCTACAAGTCTATCAGGATTCCACCTATCACCCTTACCCTGCCTGACTTATATTGCCCAACCATGGATTGGAAATCCAACCATGCCAGAACATAAATGCACAGAGATTCTCCCATCTTAACAATGATACATCTTTAGGACAGACACTTGATACCCTCACAGGATGTGATACCTATGTCAGACTTGGCAGTAACCGACATGATCAACCACTGCAGCACCACTATGGTATCATCCTCCCTGGCAAGATCCGACAGAAAAGTGGTCACGTGTCATATCACTATCACCCCTGACCCCCCCTCTAGCCTTGGTTAAAGGAAGATGTCCCACAAGCTGATCACAACCAACAGTGGGATGGTATAAACAGCTGAACAGCCCCCTACCCCACTAGAAGAACAGGCACCAACTTACAAATGTAGGCAAAATGACTATGCCAGCATATATATAGCGATGCATGGAATCAGGAACACCCGACAGGACAACATCACCTTCCACAAGGAAGAGTAAACCTGTCCCCAAACATCCACAATAAAGGAGCTTTATACCACAAGGATAACATTGCTGAATAGGACCAAGAATAAGCAGGTGCACAATTGGAAGTAATCACCTCTAGCTTGAACAAACAAAGAAGAGCACCAGTGAAACTCACTAAAGGCAAAACCGAGTCCAAATTGCTCACTTCTAAGACAGACAATAGTAAGGCCTCCTCACATATGTCAACATTTCCAAAGGAAGCTTCCATATCTGTGCAGAACTGGTGGTCAAGGACAGCACATACACAAATGCTGTAACTATAGCCAATCCACTGTTTGGCAGATTCAGTGGAAATGTCTTACCTCTACCCTCCATCATGGAAGCAGGACATCCCCAGCACCTGAACACCCAGACCTCATGACTAGGGAACAGGTCATCACTGGCCTTTCAAAGTCAAGAAGACAGCCTCCATGGAACCTGAAGAAATCCCAGGCTGCAACCTACAGGAACCCAGGCATGAACTGGCAGCATCATTACGCACCCTACATACTCAAACCCCAAGTATTGTCTTTGTCACAGTTGAGTGGCAGACAGACACTGTCATCCCTTCACAACAAGGTGGACTGTTTACTGATCCAGGAAATGAAAGACACATCAGCCTAACTAACCTGATCTTCAAGGCCATGCAATGGATTATCATGGATCACATTAAGAGGGACATTGGCAGAATCCAAATAGTGTATCCACACAGTCTGCCATTCTCAGGGGAAGTATGTCAGTGAACTCTTGTTGACTTCTCTGAGGCAGCCAACAAAGGCATGGATGAGGGAAAGATGGTGCATTCCAGCCACCTTGACCTGGCCAAAGCCTTACACACTATTCCTCACTTGGCTATAATACATGAACTCTGTCGACTAGGCAGCAATCCATATGTTACCAGATGGGTGTAACCGTTGCATTGATAGAACCCACATAATCATAATAGGGGTAGCTAACTGAAACAGTACAGCCGTACTGACTGGCATTCCCCAAGGATTGTTCTGGGGGCCCCTGGTATATGGGATATACGTCCCTGAGGTACAGGCCAAAAACACTGGCCTATGGCTGACTGAGTAGACAGATGACTGCAAGCTGGGAAAAGACATCAATACCCAAAGTGATGTGGACATCCTACAACAGGGTCTCACCAAAACAAATGACTGATGCCACGAACATCGCCTCAAGCTGAATATCTGCAGATGCATTAGCATCCCCTTTGGGGAGACTGATGGCCCCACATAGTATCACATTAACAACAATGTCCTACATACACGATCATTAGTGAGGCATTGGAACACCCAGGTTGATAGCAACCTGAAGTCTGAGCACCATGTTGCTTCCATTGTACAGAAAGCTTCATAGATGGAACAACTCAGACATAAGGATTTTCCATCCAGGGACAATGAAGTCATATGATTTATGCATGTTAACCTTATAATCCCAATTATTTTGTTTAACGCCACCTTCGGCATGTATCTCACAAAGCACATGCAGCAGCTGGAGAGACCACAGAGGTTTCTCATTGGGAGAATGTAGGACGGCAAACACTTACCCTACACAGATAGGCTAACAGCACTGTCCCTCTACTCAGCTACACACAGTCTCCACCAAGGCTGGTATACAAAGCAATCTAGACCCAGCCTTGATGGAACCGTTGCACATCTGGAAGTCAAGGTCCACTCAATCTACCTGTAGGTGCAGCATCAATCTGGTCTGTGATATCAATGGGGCTTGTTGGTGTGACAGATACATATCCTACACACTCTCCATCTGTAGAATACACTCCCTGTCCACACCAAACCAATTGCCTCAATACTCCCAGTGAAGTGCTCCCTGTATAAGTGCATGGGAACATACAGTCCAGTTATTCCACCTGTGTCCCTGCTGGACAGGGGCTCTGGGTACTGACATGTCTTAACATGGGCAACACTCTCATCTGCAAGGGTTATAAGGGCTTCAGAGCCAATAGCCTACTAACCTCATATCAACCTATCAACCTATACATGGATGCCTGTCAGTGCTTCACCACATTAATCTCTACTGGTTGGCCACTGACATACCTGGAAATCACAGTGCTATGTGGAACATACCACACATATAATGGACATCTCTGCCAGTAGAATGCACTCTCTATACACACCCATACCGCTCAACCTCCTACAGCAAAACATCTGGAGAAGATCATAAGCAAAAGTGTGACAAAGGTCCAGTGATAGGCTTATGTTATAAATATTGCCCTTACAAACTTAGAAAGTTGGAAGAATAATAGGTTTTGTATTAGCGTGTATTGGCTGAATATTATAAAGTCTCAAACAGAAATGTTCTGTCATTATTTTCCTAATTCTCACTCTTTAAGTATATGCCACCAACTGGCCAGAAAACTACAGGTGTATGACACATGGATAAAACATGGATAAACATCTGGACAATCTGAACAAACTTGTACAGTTGAGATGTATGCCCACACATGGATATGACTTTTTCAGGTAAGAAGAATACCACACAAGCAGGAGATCCCCAGCCAGTATATCACCAATGTGCTGGACTGTTTACACAGCTTCATTAGTCAACCAAGTAACCAAACCTCTCCACTGCCAGATTGGCAAGAATGTCTAACGTTTGGCCAATAATATTGGTCTGTGCATCATCCATCTTGTATTTCTCTGGTAAATCACTGTGATGATCTGAGGATTTCTGTCAGTATGTAATGACACAAAACATTACAGTGTCAAATGTAACATATGTCAGAAAATACCTGCTAAAACAAACCCTGTAACTCAAATAACTCATACATTAATAAGAGAAATTGTTACAGTATCTCCCTATGTTTGGACCATTGTCTCCCCATTTTGGCAGGTTAGCGCCAGAGATCTTACACTAATAGGTTGAGAGGTATGTAAAACAAAACTAAACTAAAAAAACAAACACATTCATTGCTTAAAACAATGTACTGTATGTTTAAATTCAATTACTTGGTAATGAATAATGAATGTGTTTTAATGACCAAAGTAGTCACATGATGTATATTTAAACATTAGTTAAGCAAGTTTTGTTATCTGAAGAAGTTTTGCTCTCTAGCTTAACGAAAAGTGCTTCATACTGATGTTTTGTGGAATAAAAGACCTGTTTTCTAGTTACTTGTGAACGTACAACTCTTTTTTATTTGTTTGTTTTGTTTTTGTTTTTACAGTCATTTGTGTTTGTTTATATAATTTAGGTTGAGAGGTACAGATGCAGCACAAAAAACCCAGACTGGACTACAACAATCTCTGGAATGGAGTCCCACACTTACTATAGAAGGTTATACTGGGCATGTTCCTACACGTAGAGAAGTAAAACCCATGTCAGAAACCACATTGGACTACATATTTGTGTTGTGCAGATGTCTTTGCATATACACAGCTATGTAAATTTTAACTGTCTCCACACACCCCCATCAGACAGGATTACCCACAGCCAGCTGTTGGTGGCCCATATGTGGTATATTTGCATCTGTTGCATGTGATACACACACACACACACACACACACACACACACACACACACACACACACACACACACACACACACACACACACACATATGGGCAACATATTACAATATGTCAGCCATACACATACACATAGACACTGGGAAGAGAGAGAGCCAGACAGTGATAGAAAGAGACAGAGAGAGAGAGAGAGAGACAGGGAGGCACACATAGTGAGTGAGTCATACACAGGGATAGCCTGAATGGCATAGAGTAATGTCCTGCTACAGGCAGTTGCATACCACTTGTAACCAGTTGCATGTGCCAGCATGAAGGGGAGATCCATTGTGTGATAGTACTGAGGTGGGGGTTGTAATATCACATCACCTGCCTGTGTGTGTGTGTGTGTGTGTGTGTGTGTGTGTGTGTGTGTGTGTGTGTGTGTGTCTGTAGGTTTAAGTATTAAGAGGCCTTTCTTACCCAGTACACTTCACATTGCCCTACATTATAAGATCTTCTGATGTCATTCTTCTTAGAAGTACCTTCGGACTGGCCTCAGTCTTATAAGCTCTGTGGTGCATGCGATAATTGCGTAACACTATAGTACAAATAACTAGATAGGTAGGGGTTCTAACCTCAGTCATGGCATATGTAAGTGTGGGTGTGTGTAGGAATATGAGTTTTCATCCTTTCAAACCCAGTACACTTACCATTGCCCTACTTTACAAGATCTGCTGATGTCATTCACCTTAGAATTACCTTTGGACTGGCCTCGGTCCTATAAGCTTTAAAGTGCATGTGATAACTGTGTAACACTATAGTACAAATAACTAGATAGGCAGGGGTTCTACTCTCAGTACTGGCAAATGTGTGTGTGTGTGTGTGTGTGTGTGTGTGTGTGTGTGAGTGTGTGTGTGTGTGTGTGTGTGTGTGTGTGTGTGTGTGTGTGTGTGTGTGTGTGTGTGTGTGTGTGTGTATGTGTGTGTGTGTGTGTGTGTGTGTGTGCATGTGTGTGCATGTGTGTGTTTGTGTGTGTGTGTGTGTGTGTGTGTGTGTGTGTGTGTGTCTGTGTGTAAGTGTGTATTTTTGTAGGATAAAATGTTTTGTGGAAGTTCCCATCCACATGTCCCAGTGCCCTACTTTGCAAGGGCTGTTGATGTCATTTACCTTCAAAGTACTGTTGGACAACCCACAGCCCTATAACTTCTATGGCAACACAATATATATGTAGCAGTATAGTGCAGATAACTAGATAGGTAGGAGTTCTAATCTCAATCCTGGCAAATGTGTGTGTGTGTGTGTGTGTGTGTGTGTGTGTGTGTGTGTGTGTGTGTGTGTGTGTGTGTGTGTGTGTGTGTGTGTGTGTGTTTGTGTGTGTGTAAGTGTGTATATTTGGATACAGTATTTTGAGGCATTTTTCTCCAAGTACACTTCCCCATTGCCATAATGTGTGTGTGTGTGTGTGTGTGTGTGTGTGTGTGTGTGTGTGTGTGTGTGTGTATCTGTGTTTGTGTGTGTGTGTGTTTTTGAGAACAGTATTCTGTGTGTGTATTTGGCTGAGGCCATATCCTCTGGGTGTGTGGGTTTTACCATTTTGAGGTGTGCTCCACCCATTACAGGTCCCAATGCCCTCTTTACAAGGGCTGCTGATGTCATCAACCGCAGAAGTACCTATATACACTTCTCAGCCCTATAAGCCCTATGGCACATGCAATAACTGTGTAATACTACAGTACAATTAATTAGATAGGCAGGGGTTTTAATCTCATTTCTTGCAAATGTATGTGTGTGTATAAGTGTGTGTGTAAGTGTTTGTAAGTGTGCATATTTGTAGGATACAGTATTTTGAGGCCTTACCCTCCCAGTACACTTCCCATTGCCATACTTTACAAGGGCTGGTGATGTTAATCACCTCTGCAAAACCTTGGGACACTCTTCAACCCTCTAAACTCCATGGCACATGCGAAAATTGCATAACACTGTAGTACCAATAACTAGATAGGTAGGGGTTCTAAACACAATACTGGCAACTGTGATACTGGGTGTGTGTGTAGCTGAGAAGCATATTACCTGTGACTGTTGTCTGTCGGTATACAATTTTAAAGCCTGTTGACTCCCTCACTGTGGCATTACTTTACAGAGCCAGTTAATGTCATCGGATGTATATGCAACATGTTAAACTGCACAGTCAAAACCAGCCATCTGTGCATATGTATATGGAATACCCTGATATTTGCAACCAATATGTCTGAGACCCCTAACAATGGGCATTTATGAGACACAGTGCTAAACTGTCACAGTCATTGTAGTGATAGATGTGGCAGCAGCAAACCTCTTACCTGTCTGAAACATAATGCTGATAGACTGTTACTCTATCACTGTGTCATATCACCTTGCAGCAGTCTACAGACAGACATCAGGTGAATGCCATATGTGACACTGGGGCAAACAGCAAACATTGGGCACACCTGTCACATTGCTGTGACACACATGGGAAATGGATAGCAGAACAGGTCATGCAATTGAATGCACCTTCAAAAGGGTATCTGTTGTTGCATGACAATAGCTGTCATTAATCTTCAATGTCAGTCTGTCATGATTTTACCAGATGTTCACCAGAAAACCACATGTACATGACCAATGTGAAGAAATTATGTGTCAGAGATCAGGACAATTTGCACATATATGCAGACGTATGCCCACCATCTGTAACCATACATCCCAAGCTGTCAGAGCAAGGACTGTTCACAAAGCCATATATAATGTGGTGACAAAGGACACATACTAGGGACACCTGTCACATATTACTCCTACAAACATAGAACACTGATAGCATAACGGGGTTTGCATTAGCATAGATGGTCTGAATGGTGTGTAGTGTGCAACTCATAATGTCTGCCATTATGTTATGACTGCAGCCCACAATGGTTTGGCAACAATTTGCCAGACAGACACAGGTGCATGAGAAAATGGACTACTGATATGTGGCATGCATCAGGACATTGTGTGTAAACTGTATGGTTGAGAGGTATATCTGAACAACCCTGCAGGTTGCAGTCCAAGTTTGGCAAGGTGTAACCTGTGCTGATAATTGAAACAGTTAAAAGAGGTCCCAGAACTGTGGGACAAGAAACATGTTTACAGGTCTGTACTGATTGCATAGTGAAGTGATTGCACATCAGAAGCACCTTAATGTCATGAGAAATACTGTAAGTGAAGGTAATGTCACACAAAGAAGGTGTCATACTTGCATACCAGAGGACATCCTGTATGTTGCACTTGCTGTGGGCATTCTATGTGCTTCCAATTGTCACATCACTACAACTTGTGTCCCATACTCCACAATTGATCATGTTAAACATATATTGTGTGTTGCCTATGTGTATGTAATATGTAGACATGAGAAGGCCCTGTGACTACTGTGTGCCCACAAGATAGGTGAATCTGCTGTGGTTAAGGTCATGGCGAGGCTTGTGAGGGACCTAGTGACAGTACTCCAGTAACCTCTGCTGTATGTATGAGCCTGTGGTAATACAGAACACTGAGGTGACATGTATGAAGGCTAGCTGTCTGTGACAAGGGTATGTATGCAAGGTCACACTGTCTGCCAACAGTGGCCCTCACACACTGTTGCATGCATACACACCTGGTAAACATGTACATATACAGCTGCACCTTTCAATGTGGTTCCACTCTGCCATACTCCATGTTGGTAATGTCTGCAGGGCCACAGCCTGCAGACACACAGACACCTGGAACACAAACAGAATACAGCATGTCAGACTACAATCAGTTAGTGGTACTAACACCAATAATGCATTGTGGCTAATAAGATGCATACACTTTGATATGTACCCATAACAAATCCAAGCAGACAGCACCTTACACAGCATTACATAGCTACACTGTACTATATTCACCCTGTGCATCAGACCCATATTAGCATGTCCCTACATTGATGGTATGGATGACAGGGATGTGGCACAGGTATCATCCTATGCACAGGGTGTGGTGTGGGTTTTCCAGAGGCTTAGGCTGGGCCATACGGTTGACATTATGTGTGTGTGTGTGTTTAATGGAGTGTTCTATAAATGGGGTGTGCAGAGGTGGTGCATGTGTCTGGAGGTGACCTGCCTGTGATAGAGATGTGTGTGTGTTTGTATGCACACAGTCATGCTTTGTGGCTGTCCTACACAGGGGTATGTTGGACAGCTGTGGACCGTACATGACAGAGTGTACAGTTCACCATCTCCAGCCACAGACACAGGAACTGGTCCTGCCAGGGATATCGCTGGCCACCAGGCCCAAGGCCAAATAAAGTACTACTCCCCCAATGGCAACTTCTTTCTGCTGGATCCATGTCTCTGACAGGACCATCCAGAAACACGTGTCCATGGCCTGCTCTGATGTGGTATGGACAGCATCCCCCTTCGGTAGTGCTGGTGGTACTGCCACTATGGGTGTGTGAAGGTACACAGCCCCGTAGACTCTCAGTTGATCTTGGTGCTGACCTACATCCATGTGGCTGATGCCCATCTCCCACCACACGCTCCAGCACAGACATTCCTTGGTCGAGGATTGCCAAGGTCTCACCCCATCTATTCATGACCTCAGTATTGTGAAGTGTGGCCTCCACATGGTCATGTAGGTCATCATGGGTGCCAGGAAGAGTTGCATCCTGAGTATTTGTCTGATGGTGCCAGGAAGAGTTGCATCCTGAGTATTTGTCTGATGTTGCATTCTGTATGTGCCTGTGCCTCCATGATGGCCTGAAACATGCATCTGGTGACACCTGCTGTGTCACTTGTGACAGGGGCTTGACAGGCAGCAGTCCTCCTTCAGGAACCCCTGTCCATCTGCCTGTGTGGAACCTCACCTGCGCTCTGGCTATGGCTAGTATCTATACTCACTCTTACCATAGTCACCACACTAACCTGTTCCATGCCACCACCTGCCAGCAATCCATTATCTGTGGCTGCTGGGGACAGGGTATGTGTGGGCATTGTGACTGTGTGCGGGGACATTGTGGACGACAGTGGGATGCCAACCAATGGCACAGGTTTAGCCCCTGACAACCCCACTTGTGCCTCACTATGACTACCATCATCGTCAGAGTTTATACAGACACTGACATCAGGTTCTGAGTGGGATGGACTATGACCCCTATGTCCATCTGTGAGGGGAAGACAACATATATAAATTAATACCTGCACTTTAAGATTTGCTGGTACACACACACCCACACACACACACACACACACACACACACACACACACACACACACACACACACACACACACACACACACACATGCACACATGGACACACACACACAGACGCATACAGGTGAGGTGGCACAAAGGCATTAACAAACATCACAATATCCATATGGTGACATGCACTACATACAGTCAGACTACAACATGCACACTCTGGACAGGCCCTCAACATCATGCAGTGCAGCCATTTCCACTTAATGTTACTACTAATATGCACCTCTGGGATATGTGAGTAGTGTTAGTAGGTGACAGGCCTTCACCTAGCACACACTGCACCCATGTATACACTATCACTGTTCACCTGTATAGCACAGTGGCAACTCCTACTGAACATATCTCTTAATTGTACAGACTTTCACAGAATGTCTATATGTCTGGCTCATATTTTTGGACTGTTCCTCATAAATTCTCTGTTTCTCTGACACATTATGGAATGATTTGTGGATTGACGTTACTAATTAATGGCATACATTTGAGTTTCCGACTTCAAAGCCTGCAGTAAATGTATGTTAAAACAAATCCAGTTACTCTAACAACTTTCTAAGCTTGCAGTGGATAAAATAAGTGTACACACCCCTGTTAAAATGCCAGGTTTTTGTGATATATAAAATGAGACCACATACGTCCTTTTAAAACCTTTCCCACCTTTAATGTGACCTATAACTTGTGCAATCCAATTGAGAAACAAACAAGTCTGTTAGAGGTAAAATATAGAAAATGAAATACATACACTAGACAGGTTGCCTAAGTGTGCACACCCTTAAACTAATACGTTGTTGAAGCACCTTTTGATTTAATTACAGCATTCAGTCTTCTTGGGAAGAAGTCTATCAGCATGTCACATCTTGACTTGGCAATATTAGCCCACTCTTCCTTGCTAAAGTCCTCTAACTCTGTCAGATTGTGAGGGCATCTCTTGGTCACAGACCTCTTCAGGTCACCCCACAGATTTTCTGATGGATTTAGGTCTGGGCTCTGGCTGACAGGTGAAAGTTCTCTTCATCTTCAGCTTTCTAGCAGATGCCTGAATGTTTTGGGCCAAAAGTGACTGGTATTTGGAACTGTTCATAATTCCTTCTACCTTGACTAAAGCCCCAGTTCCAGTTTATGAACAGCAACCCCAAAGTAGAGCTCTGCCACCACCATGCTTCACCATGGGGATGGTATTATTTTGGTGATGTAGCATAACACATTTTCCCATATGCTTTGGGGGGACTTGATGTATTGTTTTTCACATTTAAGCCAGGCCTGGATGTTGTTCTTTGTGAGAAAAGGCTTCCATCTTCCAACCCTACCCCATAGGCCAGACATAGGGAGAATACGGGAAGTTGTTGTCACATGTAGTACACAACAAGTACTTGCCAGATATTCCTGCAACTCCTGCAGTGTTGCTTTAGGTCACCTGGCAGCCTCCCTGACCAGTTTTCATCTTGTTTTTTCATCAGATTTGGGGGGACTTCCAGTTCTTTGCAACATCACTGTTGTCTGATATTTTCTCCCCTTTTTGATGACTGTCTAAACTGTGTTCCATGGTATATGCAATGCTGTGGAAATGTTTTTGTACCCTTCTCCTAGCTGATACCTTTCAACAATGAGATCCCTTTGATGCTTTGTAAGCTCTCTGTGAACCATGGCTTTTGCTGTAGCAGACAACTGAGAAAATGTCAGTAAAATCCTACTAGGTCAGCTGAACTTTATATGGGGTTAATCAGAGTCTCTTTAATTGATGGCAGGTGTGTGTACCCAAGAAGACTGAATGTTGTAATTAAATCAAAAGGTGTTTCAACATAGTATTAGTTTAAGGCTGTGCACACTTATGCATCCAGCTTATAGTACATTTTTTTTTATTTTTCAAGTTTGTTCCCCTAACAGATTTATTTGCTTTTCAATTGAATTGTACAGGTTATAGGTCACATTAAAGGTGGGACGAGTTTTGAAATGATTTATTGTGGTCTCATTTTTGTATATAACAAAAACTTGGCATTTTAACAGGGATGTGTACACCTTTTCTATCCACTGTATAAGAGTAATATTTAAAATATGTCCCTAGTTTTGGGCCTTTGTCCCCCCATTTTGTCAGTCTTTCTCCAGATTTCTTGCATTGACAGGTTGTGAGGTATGCTACAGATATGTTACATCTCCTGCAAATAGGCCCCTGTGAGGACCACTGTGATGCAATGCAGTTAACCCCACCAAAAGTGAACATTCACATATTGCAATATAGCTAAGAGTGACAGTCGTGTGCATGGTAAAATGCATGCCCTTAACATGCCTGGGGTATTGGTGAGCCACAACAGGACAATTCCATACTCTCCAGCTTCAGGTTGCTGTCCCACATCCAGACCAGAGGGACCCATGTAGTTGTGGGAGAGAGGTATTGTCAGCAGACTCACATGTGGCAGTGGTACAAGATGAATGCTGCTTTTCTGAACATGTACAGTACAAGCCCTGAAACTACACAATTTGCTATCCTTCACCATAAATGTGCACTTCTGTGCATTACAAAACCCCACACACAACTGCTTTTTGACCTGACATATGCATCTAGATACTCTACAGATGCCAGTATGGCTGCTACAGTAGTAGATTCATATTCACTGGGACCATACCTGCATTCTCCTTGCCTGTTGTCTGGGTGCCACCCACCTCCACAATGTGGGTGCCATGACTTTGCTGTTGTTGCATGGTGGCTGCCCCAAGGGTGGCAATGAGCTACTCCATAGGTGTAAGTGGTGTTGCATAGCAGGACCTCCACCTATGGCTGTGCAGTCCCTGGCCACAGCAGCAACCCTTCATCGGGCATGGTGGATGAGGTCAGTCGCATGATGCCTGACCTGCTTGTATGTTCATGTGTGCTGATCCACATTGTTTACCCTGTGAATGAGGTCATCCCAGAGTGTGGTCCGCTGTCACAGATGCCGTTGGCTACATTTACCCTGTGGATGAGTTCATCCCACAGGGTGGTCCACTGTCACAGATGTCGTTGGCTATGGCCAAACATCATCCCATCATGCTGGATTATGGTGTCAATGATTGCTGATGTCTCAGCTTCTGTGTATGATGACTGTCTGGCACACTGCATTTCAGCTGGAAGGTAAACAGAGAAACATATCACAGGACCTCATACATTGGCCAGTGTTATTTACAGAACCTGCATCAACACTGACTAGCACTAGCCACCACTTATGACCACATCATACCCCTGTCATCTATCAGCACAGTATGAGCCTGCATTGCACTTCTGGTTATGATGTGTCATATTCCCCCCATGAGGGCCAGTAAATTGCATAATCCTCCATTCATCATTCCCTTTTGTGTAGAGGGATGACAGTGGCCATCTTCCATGCAGATGGGTTGTCGATGGTACTCCGTCTTAGTTTGACTACGGTGTGTAATAGAGCTGGAAGCACATGTCTGAGTTCATTTAGGATGCAGACAGGGATGTTTTCAGGTCCCATGGAGACTTAATTTTGTTGTCTTTGAGTAGGCATTATGCACCTGGTCCCTGATGATGAGGGGAGGGGTGTGGGTGCTGTGCATATCCACCTATACTGATGGCGGGACAGGGGGGTGAAGTTTTCACTTAAACTGTCTGCAGCGGGCTGGCTATAACTATGGTGTATGTGTATGTGGTGTGATTGCCCACCAGTACAGGGTGGGTTGGGTTGTTGCCCCTGAGATTGAAGACATATGTGAAGATGGCCTTGTGATTGGCCTTGGTGGATGTGTCCAATTTGTTCTGATAGTTAGCCTTACAGTAATTCAACTGTGACCTTATATGCTTGTTCAGACAAAGGTGGACTTGCTTCCAACTTGGTGCCTGCTCTTACTTGGCCCTGTACAGCCAATATAGCAATCTATCATGTGGTTTATGTATTGCTGCTGTCCACCAAAGGGGATTACTCTACCTTGGTGGAGGTGGGTTTTATGAGTCAGGTATTGCTGAGTCCATAGAACTATGTATGTGTTCATATAGCTGTTTGTAGTAGGCATGCATGCAATGTCATAACACAGTTGGTCCCTTCTCCAATTTCAAATTAATAATCATGCTTATTCCAGTACCCATGTCTGTGTCAGGGCAATGCAACAACCAGTAGCTGTAGACATTTATGTCTGTTGGATGCACTGAAACTAAGATTGCACATGTACAACATGTACAGCTTATTTACTGGACGTTTTGCATCTCATGTCTGTTGTTTTGAGGCTTCCAGCTACACCTACTTATACATACATGTGCACAGGTAATACGTGATATGCATTTCTGTTTGATGTCAGTATGGCACACTGTATTTACACACTTGCTACTCAGTCATACCTCTCAACCAGTTAGAGCAGGACATCTGGACAATGGCACACATAAATGAGGGGCAATGGCCCAAAATTAGTGACATCTAATTAATATTTCTGTAACACACTTAAGTCAGTTGATAGCACAGTATGCTTTGCATTCACAGAAATACCCTGGAGGATATCTGACATTCATATGCATTTTATTATGTTCTGATGTCAGTCTTAACATATTTGCCAATGATTTGCCAGACATAACACAACTCTATGAGTAAATGACTGCAAATAAGAGGCACACGTGTGGTCAGTGTGCAGAACACTGGACAATTGAATGGTATGAGCTCAATATATCACATTCAGTTCAACACACTTCTGCGACAGTAGTTTACTATGCATATACCCTGTATAGGTCTCAGATTTGTAAGACAAAGATGTGTATTATAGCTGTCTTCACAAGTAACATATGGATATTTACGACATCCCAGTAGCTGGCCTAGCAGTGTCACTGTCAGTATTGTTAAATAGACACCCCAATAGTAGTCATATGTGAGCTGTCCTTTCCTGGGGTGACTATGGGGCCTGAGCTGTGATCTATGTCACTGCAGAGAGAGCAAGATGCTATGGCCATAGGTGCTGCTTAGCAATATATCAGTACAGCAAGTCTTGTTGAGAATATTTGTTTAACTTCCTATTTCCCTTTATTACATAACCCCTACTGCATTCCATTACATGCTTACTTGTTTGACATACTTTTTCCCCAAGTATTCTTGTATTTCCTTCCTTCCTTCCTCTCTCTCTCTCTCTCTCTCTCTCTGTCTACACATGTAGAGGGATAGACCTGTTTTGCATATGCAGCAGCTTGCCTTTTGTAGGTAATGATCATGAGCAGGTGATGGCCTGTGCACCAATTGGTGTCCCCCACTTGCTAATAGCATGCAGAACAGCTGTGTTGTTATTCCAACAGAAAATGGCATGGCAACACACTCCTGTAATTGAGTACTTCATGTAAACGTTGCTCCTTTTCCTTGTCTGTGAGGAGAATATCATGGAGGTGTGTGAACTACAATATCACAGAGGGTAGGTGGAAATACCTCTTACAACAAGACATGTGGAGACAGCCCAACAAAATGGGGGAGAAGGTTCCAGACTTAGGGACAGAATGTAAGTATTGTTGTTATACAGTTGAAATAATACTAGATTAACAAGGTTTGTCTGGACATGCATTTTCTGTGTGATTTCAAGTCTGACAGTGTTATGTGGATGCCATAACTCTCAACTGTAGGGCTATCCACAGAATGGACAGACTCTTATGTTTGGTTTATTCCTCAGAAAATTTTTGTCCTTGGCAAATCAATAGGATACTGTAGGGATTGTAGTCCATAAATGCTAACATCCATTTGTGTTTCTGACTTCATAGCCCTCAGATAAGATATATTACAACAAACCCTGTTGCACCAACAACATTCTCTGTTTATACCAGCAATATTTCAAATATGCTCCTGTTTTTGAGCCTTTGTCCCCCAATTATGTCACACTTTGTCCAGATGTCATGCACTAAGAGGTTGATCGGTATGGTATGTCATTATTCAGTGCCTTTATTCCTGATATTGTCCCAGTGATGTAGCAGAATCCCAACATGTTATGAGGAAGAGGCAATATATATGAGGCCAAAGCCTGGACATTCTGTTTGGATATGTACAGTTGAGAGGTTTGTGTATGTCTGGCCATTGATAGACTGTCAGGATTGTGTAACAGTGTAGTATGTAAATGTTGGTTGGGCTGTGTAGGGAGCGGGGTAGATGTGAGTGTCATGGGTCATTTTCTATCTGACTGTGCATGCTGCTCCAGTTTCTGGTGGTCTGTCGGCTGTATATGTTTGTAGGGGCAGACTGAGACATGTCCCATACCACCTCAGGATTCCTACTACACTGTGAATTGGGGCAGTATATATAGGGGTAGTGTGTGAGTTGCGAACAGGATATGTTTGTTCACACAGTCATTATACTCTAGTGTTCAGTTGGCTTACTGGTATACTAGTGTTACATCCTTGTAGTGCCTGATATATTTGCAAATGCATGTGTAATTCCCCATAGCAGATTTGGGGTAGTGTTGTGTCAGTCTAACTGTAGTTTGGATGGTGCTTGGTGACATGCTTGGCAGCTCAGTGTAGCTTCCCTAATGTTCTGTTATGTCTAGATATTCGTAGGATGTCCAGGTGTCTTGCTCATATCTTTGGTCTAGTCCCCATAACTGTTGTGTATTTCTGACAACTCAGTGGGACTGGCATGATGTGCAGATTGAAGTCACTAATTAATGAGAAGCAATTGAGTCCCGGACTTGTGATATTTCAGGCAGTATATGTTAGAACAGACAGTGTTACTGCAGCAACTTTCTCAGCATATCTACTCAAGTATTTCAGATATGTCCCTATTTTCATGCCTTTGTCTGCCCGCTTTGTCAGGCTTGGGCCACATTTATTGCACTAAGGGGTTCTGAGCATACCTCTCTCATGCCTGGATTGTCCCAGAATGTCCATGTTTTTGGCTCATATTTTTGTTTTGTTCCACAAATTATTTGTATTTTTCTGGTAAATCACTGATGATCTGAGGATTTATGTCAGTAAATAGGTTCATAGGTTGGTACTAGGCTATCAGCCCTAGGGCCTATACAAGCCTAGTCATAACAATTCCCTGGCTATTTCTTCCCAGAATATTTACTTGCCTGATCCCCTGTCTAGCAGGGTGACTGATGTGATCCCCGGGGTGAATTTCCTATCTCCCATCCAATCATCAAGGTTCCTTTTGAAGAGGCCCAAAGAGGCACTCAGCTTGACATGTATGGGCAGTCTATTCCAGAGTATGGGGAGTCTCTTGGTCAGGAACCTATCCCTACAGCGTGTTTTGTTCATTGTGATGACCAGGTTTAGATCCCTGGAGCATGTGGCTCTGAGAGATTGGGATTTCTTTAAGTATAGCATGTCCAACAGCACTGGGTTTGACATGGCCTTGTATGTTAAGCAGAGATCACCTCTGAGTAGGCAATATGCAACAGAGTATAGCTGGAGTTTTTTTAGACGGTCAGCATAGGGCATCTGCTTTAGGCCTGTGATTCTTTTAGTGAGGTATTTCTGTGGACTTTCCAGTTGTTGCAGATGTCTTATGAGGTACATACCAAATGGGACATTGTACTCTATAAAGGGTCTAATGAGGGATGAGTACAGTGGGACGATGACCTCCTTTTATCTAGACAAAAAGCCCTTAGTGATGAGGTGTGCCACATAGAAGGATTTCCTGACTATTGTGGCTATGTGATTATCGAAGTTGAGACCACTGTCCACCTGTGTCCCTAAGTCCCTTATCACACTTTCAGTGTTTAGTGTACTGCCACCTATGTGGTAATTCATGGTTATATGGTTTTTCCCAAAGAAGATAACTATACATTTCTTGGCATTGAGCTTGAGCACATGGCTCTGGCACCAAGCATCTGTTTCTCTAAGGCCCTTTTGTAGAATATCCACATCATTTGGGGATTCAACAATGGCTACCAGTTTGCAGTCATCTGCGAACTTTGTTAGCCAGAGTCTCTTAGTGCTGGCCTGTACGTCAGAGAAATATATGCCAAAGAAGAGTGGTCCCAGGACTGAACTCTGGGGTACTTCACTTGTCACTTGTCTGGAGCTACATTTTGAGTCGACTACTTTTTCACTGTGGGTTCTCTCAGTAAGCCAGTTGGCAACTCATCAAGTGATGTAGGGATTAATGCACAGCTTAGTAAGTAAGTTTATCTATGATTCCAGAGTGGGGGATGGTGTTGAAGGCCTTGGAGAGGTCCAGATAAGCTGTGTGGACCACCTTACCCTTGTCCACAGCTTTGGAGACTGATTCGAAGAAGTCAATCAGGTTGAGGAGAGAAGATTGGCCCTTTACGAAACCAAACTGGTTGGGGTCCAGTGTTCGAAGGTTGCCAATGTCTTTGTTTATAAGTTCCATGATAATGCGCTCCATGGCTTTGCAGATCAGCCTCATCAGACTTATGGGACGATAGTTCCCGGGATCCAAGGTGGATCCAAGGTGGATCCTCCCTTGTGGAGTGGGATAACTGTAGCTGTGCACCACTCATTGGGCACAAAGCCTGAGTTGAGGCTATGATTAAACATGACACTTAGGTGAGGTGCCAGTTCATTTTGTAGTTCATGTAGTACACAGCCTGGGATGTCGTCTGGCCCTATGGATGCCGTATTCTTAGTTTTGGAGAGTGCATTTTTTTCCCTTTGTGGCCATGATTACTGGGATTTGACAATCTTTTGGTATTGAGATGGGCCCTTTAGGGGGTGAGAGGAGGGTGAATTTGGCACTGAATTGTGCTGCCAAGATATTGGCAATATCCTTGGGATCAGTATAGTTAATGCCATTCTGTTGTAGCTCAGAGCAGATCTGAGCATTGCAATTTAGATTCTTGAAATAACTATAGAATGCCTTGTGGCTGTCCTTGGAATCTTTGGCAATTTTATTTTCGTAACTAGCTTTGGAGGATTTTATGAAGGATCTCAGCTTCTTACTGAGGCTGGTAAAGGAGATTTTTGCATCCTGGGATTTTCCTCTTTTCTGCAACAGTTTATTCCTTCTGTTGTATAATTTGTTTATGGCAGGGGACCACCAGATTTGCTTCCTATTTTTGGAGGAGACTGTCTTGGTTCTATTTGGAATGGTATGATTCATGCACGAGTGGATGTGCTCGTACAGTGTCTTAGT
The DNA here is from genome assembly GCF_019279795.1 of Protopterus annectens. Taxonomy (NCBI): domain Eukaryota; kingdom Metazoa; phylum Chordata; order Ceratodontiformes; family Protopteridae; genus Protopterus; species Protopterus annectens. The sequence continues at coordinate 232,195,159 of NC_056726.1, read as the reverse complement.
GTAGGATTTAGCAGTCGAACTTTCAGCTCCTGTCTGCATGAGTGTCATGAAGTTTGTCACTTCTGACTTGAGTAGCATGACGTTGGCTTTGGAGAAGTTTTTTAAGGAGGTTTGCCTACTGGGGGGTGGGGATGGGATGTGGACATAAAGGGTGATTCGCTTATGGTCAGACCTGACACACGAGGGGGTAACCACTGGTGCAGAGCATTGATCTCCCATGTTGGTAATAACCAGGTCTAGAATATTTGAGCCCCTGGTGGGACTATGGATTAGTTGATCCAGGGCATTTGAATTTATGAATTCCAAAAACCGTTGGGCAAAAGTGTTGGTACCCGAGTAGTTTTCCCAATTAGTGGCAGGGTAGTTGAAATCGCCCAGTATTAAGGTGTTTGGTTGTATCTTAATATTTTCCAGTATGTTTAGAAAGGTGTAGTGATAATCTTTGGGCATGGTGGTGGATCTGTAGCAAGCTACAATTTAGATTGTAGTCTTACCTGGTGTTAGTTGCACCTGTAGAATTTCAGATGAATTGCATTGGGCAACTAGCCTGGAGGTGTGAATATCCTTAGTGAATATGGACACTCCTCCACCTTTAGTGCTTCGGTCCTGGTTTGGTGGCCAAAAAGTGTGGTAAGAGTTGTAGCCTGGTATTTCAGGGGTGGTCTCTGGAGCCTTGAACCAAGTCTCAGTTACTGCACAGATATTGATGTTCTCCATTTTTAGGAGTGCCTTGAGAGAGTGCATTTTGAGGTTTAGACTTCTAGCATTGAGTAGCATTACCTTCAGATTTTGCATGCTTATATCTGTTATGGTGGTGGTTTTGTCCTTTGGGCCTTGCCTAAAAAAGGCACTATAGGGGTGGCAAGAGTATTAGCCAGTAACCTGAATCCCAGAGGCAACAGGTGCAGACCATCTCTGGCAAAGCATCATGGTTTGTCGATCATGTTGTCCCAGGCAGACAGATACTGGATACCCTTTGATTGACACCAGAAACTTAGCCAATTGTTGAAGTCAATCATTTTGTCTTTATACTGTGGTACCATTCTGGACGAAGGCAGGATGTTACTCAGGGCTAGGGTCATACCTGCCTGGGCCACATGATGGAAGAGCTCTTCCATGTCTCTTTTCATGTAGTCCAGGGAGGTACATATCATGTCATTCACTCCAACATGGACAATGACAGAGTCATATTTGTGCTTGTTGTGGAGTTACTTGAGTGCATGCATTAAGTGGCAGATCCTTGCACCCAACAGGCAGCTGACAGTAATTTTTTCCTTGTTCAGCATGGTGAGTGGGACATCAGTGTGCCTGACTATACATAGAAATCACCGGAAGCTGACCCTTGGACATGCCTGGTTCAGTGTTTCTTTTGTAAAGTACAAGAGCTGTTTTTGCTTACCTTGGCAAAGTACTGTGCAATTATAGCCTGTTTAGTGCCTATGATTAATTTATCTTTATTAACAAGGAGAATTGAGTGCTTTTATCAGTTTAAGGCTTCCTAGTGCTTTCCAGCAGGTTTTAGAGCAAGTGCTAGTCACAGGGATTCAGATTTTAGTGCTAATACTGAGAGACCAGCTAGTTCTAAGCGAAAATTTGAAGAGCAGGCTTTCTGGCACTGGGAATAGTTTAAAGTGCTAGCCTAATAAGCTAATACAAGTGCAGGAGAGTAGAGAACTAGCAGATCTAAGGGGAAAAATTGAAAAGCACAGCTCAGAAGCTTACAAAAAATCTTGGATACATCAAATCTGTATCTGGGCTACATTAGTTCAAGGAAAGGTAGGAAATAGGTTTTTTTGTTTGTTTTTTTTTTTGTGGAAAGTGCAGAGGCAGAAGATAATGAGATAATTCAATATGCAGAAGCTAAAGAGGTGGGCCTTTACTATGTTCTCACTACTAACAGTAGAATGAGCTGATGTAATGTGACTGGGGGGCGAGTGTTCAGTATCAACTTTATACCAGAGAGGGGCAACTCAAAGCCACCAAGACATAAGACCACCACAAAAACAGGGTGGGTGGGTGAGAACAGTTGGTCCACATTACAGAGATATTAAATCAAAAGTGCAGATGATAATTGAGAATAAACTCTTATCTTTTCTGAATATCACAGCAGGCAGTAAATCAGTCTCTCAGAACAGTTTGAGCAACAGGTATATCTAATTTAAGGTACAGAGAACAGAAACCAGACCTATTATCCAGACAATACAGTTGCAGGAATGCTCTGCCCAGATAAAACCAGTTCTGTTCACTTTCTCTCACTAAGTAAGCAGATAGGCCTCTAGACAAAGGATTTCACGACAAACTGAGGTCAACACCAACAGATATTAGCTCTATCTCACAACAAAAAGGACAGTAAAAACAGTTGTACAGGTTATAGAGATATTAGTAAAAACAGTTATACAGATTACAGCGATATTAAATCAAAAGTGTAGATGATAACTGAGAATAAACTCTTATCTTTTCTGAATATCACAACAGGCAGTAAGTCAGTCTCTCAGCAACAGTTTAAGCAACAGGTATATCTGATTTAAGGCACAGAAAACAGAAAACAGACGTAGTAGTCAGACAATACAGTTGCAGGAATGCCCTGCCCAGATAAAACCAGTACTGTTCACTTTCTCTCACTAAGTAAGCAGATAGGCCTCTCGACAAAGGATTTCACTACAAACTGAGGTCAACACTAACAGATATTAGCTCTATCTCACAACAAAAAGGACACTAAAAACAGTTGTACAGATTAGAGAGATATTAAATCAAAAGTGCAGATGATAATTGAAAATAAACTCTTATCTTTTCTGAATATCACAGCAGTCAATAAGTCAGTCTCTCAGCAACAGTTTGAGCAACAGGTATATCTGATTTAAGGCACAGAAAACAGAAACCAGACCTATTATACAGACAATACAGTTACAGGAATGCCCTGCCCAGATAAAACTATACATTTTAGTTTCAGACCTCATATCCTTCAGAAAATGTATGCTGCAACAAACGCTGTTACTCTTGCAACTTTCTAAGTTTATAAGAGCGATATTTAAAATATGTTCTTATTTTTGGCCCATTGTCCCCCCATTTTGCTAGCTTTAGTCCAGATTTCTTTTCTTGCACTAAGAGGTTGAGAAGTATGGTTCTGAGGTATGACTGCACTACATGTTTTATAAATATATATATATATATATATATATACATATATATATATATATATATATATATATATATATATATATATATATATATATATGTGTGTGTGTGTGTGTGTATATTTACAAGGCCAGACTGATTCCATAGAGTTTATCCCTACTGTTGAATGACTGTACTGCATATGTTTGAAAAATCATCAGAAGTTCCTACAGCTCAACTGGTGTAGTGGTACATTGCTCTGATTATAATGTACAGGGTCTTGGGTTTGGGACTTGGCAGGGCTGATTATTTTGTTGCTGGGTAGAACAAGGGCTGATGGAGACAGAGTGATTAAAGCACTTTTACGCAGTTGTAAGGAGTTTTATGCAAACCTAAGTGATGCTAGGAGACACTTAAGTCCTCTTAGCTTCACTTAGTGGCACTTACTCCCGCTTACACCCATGCTCATTTTAATAAACGAAAATAAAAAGGGTGCTAGAAAAGTGGTGAAATGGGGGCAAGCAGGGGGTAATACATTAGGAAAACCAGCTAGGGATGTGCAGGATGGCTGTAGGAAAGGACCATAGCTCTACATTTCTTCAGCAACAGCTGTGAATAATGTGTAAAATTTGGAATTTGCAGCCTCACACCCCATAGGGAGGGGTGTTGGCAACAGACATTTGTAGAATAATTTGTGGGTAGATTGATTAATTTCACTGTACATGAGGGCAAAATGTAGAGCTATGTATGGGGCAATGATTTCTTTCTGGGACAGATGCCCTTTTTTATTAAGGTGAAAGTGGGATGTTGGGGAAGGGCTGTAGGCATGTTTGGGGAGGTATGTTGGGAAGGACAGTTTGCATTCGCAGACAGACAAGACACACATGACTGCAGACAGGGGTGGTATATGACACATGAGGTGGGTAAACACCTTGGTCGGGGAGGGTGGTTGGTAATCAGAGGCCCATGAGCCCCCAAATGGATACAGTGGGACTGAGGTCCCCACCCATGGGCTTTCACCACTGCACCTTCACTGCCCTGAAGGTGGCTGTGCTGGGTGCTGGACAACAGGGACAGCCTGCCCATCAAGGTGCATCAGGCAGCCCTCTATCTGCCACAGACATCCATCCAACTCAGAGGAGATGACACTGCGCACCATACCCCAGAACTTGCGGCAGGTGACAGGCTCCTCTCCACACCCACAACGGGTGGAGATGGTCCCCATCCCCTGAGGCAGTTTCAACCAAAGGTGGTGTAGGACCAGCAGATGAGGAAGTTCCAGGTTGGGTACTAGATGTGCTAGGGCCTGGTGCCACTGCCTGATGGGGCAGGACAGGCAGATCCGCTGGGATATGCCTTCCAAACGTGCTATGGTGTTGAGATTATCCAAGATATATTGGTTAGTCATGAACAAAACATTTTAAAATTAGTTATAGCAGCATGCATGGGTGTTCCAGTTAACCCAAACCAACAGATTTGAAACAGTTGCATAGCAAACAGAGCACATGCATAGCTGGAACAACAGTAAGCATTTTAACAACATGCAAGTTACACTGATGGCAACAGGCCACCAATAATAGTATTTGAAAAAGCTATAGTAATATGCAACCAATTCAATATATGAACAATAATAGAGTACATGTCCCAACAACAGGTTATGAGAACAACATGCCCGTAGTATATGAATAATAATTATTGATGCAGATGAGGGGTGGGTGGAGAGAAAAAAGTCCATTGACAACTGTATAGGCTTCCATTTTTCACAATAGTACTACTCAATACTTTACAGGTCTGCCATCACTTTACATCTACCTATGGCCCATAGCTTCTGTAGCACATACATACCCATAAGACTGTCAACCTGTAATGGCATGGGGCAGACTAGGAGAGCAATGGCTACATTACTGGAGGGGGCTTGTACATGTCAGGGTTACATAGTTGACAAAGAAGGGGTACCCTGCATTGATGTTGTGTGAGTCTGCTACTGGCATACTTCCCTGGACACCTATCTGTGTCCAAGTTTATTGGCAGCAGTGACCACTAGCCATGACAATGTGACACTTGAGGGACATGTAGCGGGGAGAGTGCATGGTGTATGTACCTATCCTATTGTCATTAGCAGGCATATGGGTTTGGAGGGTGGAACAGTTGTACACAGTGTATTAGACTACCCTCCATACAGCTACTACACACATTTCTTTACCTATAAGACCTGTGGAGAAAATATCCGTTAACACTTTCTGACTGTTTCTACAAATATTCAGGATTTCTTTAATGTATATACGCACACATCTCAGTACCACTCCCTGGATTCTAACAGTGTCTGGGTGTGCTAAAATGAACAACAGGGCTATTGTCCATCAAAATGAGCTACTGGGAAACTGATGTCTCTTGCTTGACTGATTTTTGTCTAATAATCTCTGGGTTAGACAGTCTGACCTTGTAATCCTAACATTCATGCATGGCAGATAGTTATTACACTGTGTATTAATCCTTTGAAACGATATTATATGGAAAGCAAAGTTTAACACAAGAATGTAGTGCTGCAGGGGACACACTATAATACTGTAGACATTACTATTCAATGTTCAGAACTTAGTGCATACAATATTTCATATTTTCTTTCTATCTTGTTTTACAGCTCCACATTCCATGGTTTTGCATACTAGCTGGTTCTGAGAGCAGCCTCAGTTACTTCATACTGTCAACGCCATATCTGATGTGATGAACCTGTACACATTCTATTTCTACAACACACCAGAGTAAACACAACAGTTTGTGTTATACATCTTTATTACAGTGAAATTACACTTTTATTAATGGATATCCTGTGGATCAATATTAGTGTGACAAACATCATTTATTCATTAGACCCAGTGCACACTATTCTTAATGGAAGTAAGTAATGTACTCCTACTTTATGCAACTATATACTGCAAGTTAGATCTGTACTCACCAGCCTGTCAAAGCATCCATATCAGTCTGTCTACATGGGCCTCAATGTTACTAGCCCTCTCCACAGCAGCTGTAGGGGGTGAGAAACAAACATTATGCATACCTGTTTATCACATACTCAGGCTAAAATCTGGTACACCAATATCTGTAATACTTACAAACTGCTGGAGCATGGTTGTCTTGATCATCTTGGATTCATTGGGCAAAGAGCGCCCCCTTCCTCCACTTTTGGTCAGCATAGTGATGCCATACCTGCTCACCAGTTTGGGGGGATACCAGTGGCACTGGTGAGGTCACGTGCCAGATGGTCCCAGGCCTCTGCTTTATACTGTGAGCCCTGTTACTGACCCTGAAGCAGTCTGTCATCGTGGTTTGATACGAGGAGCCCAGCCATGACTTTGGACTCCAAAATGCCCCAGCGCTCTGTCCGAAAGTGTGATCCCTCTCAAACACCTGAAATGGATCCTGCAGAGATCAGACTACAACAGGTTATGGCTGTATACCCACCTGTGCAGTTTAAATAAGGCCATATTCCCGCCCTTTGCTGTCACTGGACCATTTTGACAATGCTAAGCTCAGCTAAGCGGCATGCAAATCTGCTAAGATGAGTTAAACAGTGTTTAAAGGGGTAATTGCTGAACATTGCTTAACAGTGTGCAAATCCACTTAACTGAGCTGACTGCTGCTTAGAATTTACGTCTAAGCAATGCTTAACCTGGTTAAGCAGAGCTGACCATTGCTAACCATTGCTCACTTTTCATTTTAAAAAAATATCAGAATTATGACTTCATTTATCATTACTGACATATTATTCAGTGTATATGATTTACTTTACATGACGTCCCTCTATATACTTTAATTATATTACCTTGGGGTGTAACTATACTGTATGGAACACTTGTGTATATATGGGTGATTTCACATGTTATATGCACTCAAACTTGCATTTTGATCCAGCTACACTACCCTGGTTAACAAATATCAATTACTACATAATTTAAAACAAGAAAGATAATTTTACCAATGCTTTCCCCATGTAAAAATAAAGTGCCTGTCTTGGTACTTGAACCACGAATGCCTGTATGCGAAACCAAGACTCTAACCCCTACACTATCTTGTCATTAGGATTTGAGCTGTATATTTTAATTTATCTCCTATGGGATGTTTAAGCAATGCTGAACAGAGGGCCATAATGTGCAAACCTGCTCAGCTACACTTAAACATACATCAGAATGTAAAAAAAACAAGAATTTCCTAAAATCAGGTATTTACGTATTATTGCAACTTTTGCGGTTGTGAAATGCGCATACCAGCACAGAAAGGAGTGCATGAAACAATTGAGACTGTCTTTGTGAATGTGTAGTACTGCCCAAAAACTTTACATTTACTGTAAGGTGGTAATCAGACTCTGTATTGTTGGGGAATGTCTTTGGATTACCTTCGGGAGTACAAACAGTGGAGAAAACCCTCTTCCTGTTTTTTTGCATTACACACGCATGCTACAGTTTTCATGGCTACTATCATACTCTCATTTGTATTTCTTTGAACTTGTAGAAGGAATTCTTCAGAGAAGTCAAACACAGGCACTGAGCAATTGTTTTAGCTACACTTGCTTACTTTTAACCATTGTTGTATTTGCAAATTGTCAAAAAAATAAAGGTCACCAAAACCATCACTTATGTGTCTGAGTTTGCCTTCTCTGAAGGATTCCTTCCACATGGTGAATACAATTCATTCATCACACCGACAGCAGGCATATTACAAGTGTGCAACATGCACACAAAAAAAAGAGGGTTTTCTCCACTGTTTCTGTTTCCAAATGTAATCTGAAGTTATCGCCCAGCAATACCACCTTCCAATGTTTCATGGCCCCATTTCTACCGAAGTAAGAGAAAATCGCAACCGCAAAAATCTGGTTGTGATAATACGTAAGTACCTAAAATCACTGTAATGATATGCATTAATACTGCTTGTAAGTCACAGTAAAGGCAATTTTAAGGGGCAAAATAGGGGCAGATTTTAAATATTGCTCTTACAAACTTAGAAAGTTGAATGATAGGTGTAGCATTAGCATGACTTTAACAGAGGATGTGGAGTCTTCAACTCAAATGTTTATCATTATTATCACACTGAAGAAGGCTGTGTAGTTAGTACCAGCCGAAACCGGTTTGTGTACCTCTTTGCTGTCCTATGTAACAACAATAAATTATTTATTATTGGGTTTTGGTTTTGCTGGCTCTTCTTTTTGTTTTTTTTATTATTTAATGTCTACAAATCCTCTGCTATTTGCCAGGTGGGACAGATATTTGGAGGAACACACCAAAGACATGAGGCAGCATACCTCTCAACTGTACAGATTTTTGCAAAATGGCCAGCTTATTGCCTCATATTTTTGGTTCATTTCTCATATGACTGTGGTTTTCTAGCAAATCATTGGCAAATCACTCAGGTTTTGAGTCAGAACATAATAACAGACGTGAGTATCAGACTTCATACCCTTCAGAAAATCTATGCTAATCCCACAACTGTTATTCTATCAACTTTCCAAGTTTGTATGAGCAACACTGAAAAAGTATACCTATTTTTGGGCCTTTGCCCCCCCCCCCTTATTTATGGCTTTGTAGAGATTTCTTTCTAGGAGGTTGACAGGTATGTGAGGCAGGAATATGGGCATTCTTCAAAAACCTGTACAGGTGAGAGGTATGGCCGTATGGCTCTTTCACAATGCAGGGCATGTATGAGAGTACCTGCCACACCTCCCCCTGCATTGCTTACTATTGGGATAGCTGCTTTCAGTGTCTGCGGACACTGAAAGCACTTGCAAAGTGCTGTGTGGAACTTTGACAATGCAGGCAGTGTGTGAGAGTACCTATCACATACCCCCTGCATTGCTTCCTATCCAGACTTCCTGCATTCAGTATCCATGGACACTGACAGCATTTGCAAAGTGCCATACAGCACTTTAACAATGCAGGGGGGTGCATTTATTTAGAATCTCCTAGCTATTTCAGTGTCCATAGACACTGTTTTGCTATTTTATTTGCTTTCAATGTCCACGGATACTGAAATGCATTTAAAAAGCGCCGTATGGCACTTTCTGAATGCAGGTAGCATGTTAGATGTGTGTGCACTACTTAAACACTTCCCTGCACTCAGTAGTGTTTGTGTCCACTTAGCCTTAGCAGTAGCGCTCCTTCATGAATATGCAAGGTGTGCTGCTGTTAAAACTAAGTGGAAATGGACAGGGTTCACTCTGTGCAGGAATAGCACTGTTCCTTAATATGTGCTGAAGCATATTAAATATATTTTAACTGTATGGAAGCAGATTTTCAGTTTTTAAATATGGCATATATTTTACTTGCACTTTCTTATAACACGATATTCTACCTCATCATAAATATTCATAAAATATCATGTCCATGAAATCATTAATATGGGGCAAACAATGCTTTCCTATTGCATTTAGTGTTAGCAAATTATACTGATCTTTTATTCATTTATGTCACATTCTGCTACAAAAAAGTCCTTGACTGACACAGTTTGCTGTGTTTAAGCCATTGTACAAGTAGACAAAGCGGTGTTTACCACCTGGATACCTTGAATTGAAATGCTTTTCTAACTTCATAGAAATCAAGCTGAGTTTAGCAAGGTGAACATTGTTAAAATATTGAAGGTACCACCAACAGCTTCAGAGAACAATTGTCTTCACTCGTGGTCTCAACTTCGATAATCACATAGCCACAATAGTCAGAATGATCTCAGAAACATAATGTATAACCTCAGCTAATCTGATCTGGTAAGTAAATGTTTTGCTACTCTGGAATGTTATTTTAATGTAGTTAGTGAAAGACTTAAAGGAAAGGTTCTAGAAGTGTCGTAAAATAGCTCTGATAAATATCAGACAGGAATATAATATGTGCATCTTTACTATAGAGATAGAATGTCTACTTCAATACATTATGCATTAGGATTCTGCAGATTTCCAATTGCTTTTATATTCTTCAGAATCACAGAGGCTTCTTAGCCCACAGTCTATATTTTTTCTGTCTCTGACAAGAGTAGACATTAACTATTGTGTCAAAGATGGGAGACTAGGAAAAGGCATGTTTGTCATTGCTGGCAGTTTAGATTACATTATCTAATACAGTTGTTATAATGTCTTCATTTATGGTTAGAGTTCATTATTTCATTGGTTTTAAGAATAAGCAATTTCATTCTTCTAAATCTGGATTAAGAACTGCACATTTACATGTGCAAAGAGTATGTTATGGATTATGAGTGCTTTCTTCTATCAAACAGTAGACATCAATGTCCCAGGATTTACCATGGTGAGGCAAGCATTGAACATTCATTAGAATGAAAATTTGTTTTGTACAAACGTAGTAAATCATTTAATGTTCTGAATGTGGCTTTTATTGAACTGCCATACCGTGCAGTAGTCATTTGTTTTCCCCAACACGGCTAAGTGAACAATGGCACTCAAGTGGGTGATTTTACTGTTGATCTTCTTAAATAGTCTTTTCAAAGCAAAATAGCATGCCTTATTTGAAAAAGTGCATTAGACACTCCAACTGCAGGTTAAGAACAAAGCTGATTATCATACTAAATGTGCTTGCCAATGACATACAAATTATATGGTTTCTCAGAGCCTTAAAATATTTTATCCAGAGCCTAAAAATATTTTATCCAGAATGAGATGGCAGCTTGTCTAAGATACATGGTAAACAGTATGTTTTGAACAACTTTATAGTCACTAATAAGCAAATATTTGCAGTAGCAGGTTGTATCATTAAATCAATAAATAACATCAGTTCTGAGAACATTTAACATTATCAGTATACCTGGGAACACACTTAGGATATTTTGTCCTTACTGCAGTCAAAGGAATAAAATGCAGTGTGGATTTATCTTGTGTTCACAGATAACATGTTTATAAAATATTTCAGCTGTTTTAATGCATTTATGGCATAGCTATTTGGCTACAATTCAGAAGTTCAAGTGATAAAGTATGTTATGACTCTCCCTTCACTGACTCCATTATAGTACTGGATAAGTACATTTTTCAGACCAATGTTCCAGGGTTCTGTAATATCAATTTATTTCATAGCTGTTTTGCCTTTTACAATTAAAAGCATAGTCATGTATGTATCCCAGGCTATTTTGAGCTGGCTTATGCTTAAAGTCACTGGCAGTTTTGTACAAGGTTTTTGGAAGGTATCACTATCTTTCAACCTGAATTCTGGAATATTAATGTATTCTGAGGTCCAGATTAAATTCCCTTTAACTAGTCTAAATGTTTATTAACTGACATATAAAAAAAACAGTGGCATCTATAGTTGGTGTTTTTATCTTCAAACATGAATACCTGTGTGGGTTTGCCTGATTGCATAATCCTTTAATATATTCATGAATCCTACCATATAATATGACATTACTATAGCCAGTTTATCTGTATTGTCATAGGTAGTTATTATACCTGCAGTCCAGCGTACCATTGAGGAGTGTAGCCCAAATTCTTATTTGCAGCCAAGCATTGTCTGGACAATTGATTTGCTGAACTTTACATAGCAGACACTCAGTAGGCACTTGAGGACTACGGGATTCAAACCTCGTACTATAGGAACTACAGCTCATAACCTTATCCCCTCTGTGACAAATGCCATATAGATTTGTACAATTTGTACAAAGATTTGTACAAAGCTTTCAGTGAAGATACTTGCACTGAGATGTGGTTAGAGCTGGCAAGAGTATGTTTGGGTTTCATGGAATTGCATGGAATTATTATGGTGATTTTGACTGTTAATAGGATTTTTTTCTGGTGCATACATTCATTTCTGAGAACATCTAACATTATCAGTATACCTATGAACACATTTCTGGCATTTTGTCCTTACTGCATTCAAAAGAATAAAATGTAGTATGGATTTATCTCATGTTTACAGATACATGTTTAATAATCCTGCACCTATTACATTTTTACAAAGTCCTTTAAAGTATTTGGCAAGTAAGAACCTATTACAATTGTAATTATGCCTTTGGCTCACAACACATGCACCAGACTGATACCTAGGCATTAACATATCTAAAATAATGTGACATAGTATATTAAAAATAATGAAGCTGAACAGAACAAAATACAAGTATGTAAATACACTAAATCTCTCCCTTCAAACTCTCCTATCAATGTATGCTTATTATCTTTGCAAGTTCATGTAGCAATGACCAAATGAACATGAAAAAGTCATGCAACTAAGCCATGAAAACCTCAGTCACAGAAATGTATTGAGAAATCTCTCTCTCTCTCTAAGAAAGAAATTACATTTCTTTTCATTCAAGTACCTTTACTGTTCAACATATATAAATGACTGAAATCAGAAATATTATAAATGGCTGCAAACTAAGTTATCATGCTGCATCACCTTGTAATATGCCTTCATATCATAGTGTTCCCATAAGGCTGTTCCATAGTGTTAACTGCTATTGCTATGGTTCTATTTATCGAACAAGAAGCAAATTGATTCTGCATCTTTGTTCTCCAACCAACCATAGTGAAACACCTTTATGGTTCCCTCGGTCCACATTGCAATACTAGTATGACAACTGTTATATTTAAATAGTTTTCTACATTGTTTAATGTCCCAGACGTTGGTCTGTAGTGGCCACAATTTTGCTACTGAGCTCAAATTGAAATAGACAAGAATATAGTTGTTTCAACTACACATCTATCTCAAAGAAGGTTACTGCCTCCTTGTAGCAGCATTCAGCATCTACTCTGGTTCCCCCTAAAGTGAAATGATACTGATTTATCTGAAATGAGGTCTTAGTCCTTCTATTAGCATTGCTTTAACACTTTTGAATTACTGTCATGACAGAGTCTTATGTTCTTAGGCCAGGAAAATCTTCTCATCTTATCGGTGGAAAACTCCTTACATACAAAGAAATGTTTTATACAAGCAGAACAGTTTACTTACAGTGACAGGATTTCTAAGTCTATTTGCATAGCAATAGAAACGAGGATTGGGGTTGGGGGAGGGGCAGGGGGTTGCCTTGTTCTTACTTTGCTTACTTATTACTAATGCAAATGAGTTTGATACCCTAGTAAAAACTTCCATTTTGGTACCACAGAGCTGTTTATAGCGATTGCCATCACTCAACGACAGCTTATGAACTGCCAAACTGTTCTTTTGTTAACATAGCAACAATATAATAGATTTATATAGGTTCATAGTTTCATAGGTTCATAGGTTCATACTAGGCTATCTGCCCAAGGGCATTTATAAGCCTAGCCCATAGTTATGTGGCTTTCGCCACCCCTTTAGTTTGAATAAAACTATGCCTATTATTTTGCTATGCCTCTGTCAAGCAGTAACACTGAAGTAATCCCTGGGGTATATCTGCGATCTCCCATCCATTGGTCAAGATTCCTCTTGAACAAGGACAGCAAGGTGCTCTGCCTCACATGTACCGGGATTTTGTTCCACAGCATAGGGAGTCTCTGGGTGATGAATTTGTCCCTCCAGCACGTTCTATTAATAACCGTGTCAAGGTTTAAGTCTCCCGCCCTTGTGGTTCTGAGGGATCTAGATTTTTGAGGTGAAGCATATTCATCAAATCTGGGTTTGACATGGCCTTATATGTCAGGCACAGGTCACCTCTGAGCAAGCGGTATGAGACTGAATAGAGCTGGAGTTCTTTCAGTCGGGCAGCATAAGACATATTTTTGAGACCCTTTATCCTTTTGGTGAGGAACTTTTGGGGCCTTTCCAGCTGCTGCAGGTGTCGGGTCAGATACATTCCGAATGGGGCATTGTACTCAATCATAGGTCTAATGAGTGATGAGTACAGGGGGACGATGACCTCCCTTGATCTAGATGTGAATCCCTTCATGATCAGGTGGGCAATGTAGAAGGTTTTCCTAACTACTTTAGCAACATGAGTGTCAAACGAAAGGCTACTGTCAACCTGGGTCCCCAGATCCCTGATGACTTCTTCTGTGCTCAGTGGATTGCCACCTATATGGTAGCTAGGGGTAACCTTGTTTTTCCCGAAGGGTATGACTATGCATTTCTTGGCGTTTAACTTTAGGCCATGGCTCTGACACCAGTTATCTGTTTTTGTGAGGCCCTTCTGAAGGATATCTGTGTCAGATGTGTTTTCGACTATGGCGCCCAGTTTGCAGTCATCTGCAAACTTTGTCAGCCATAACCCTCCTGTGTTTGCTTGTACTTCAGAAAAGTAGATGCCGAACAAGAGTGGACCCAGGACTGAGCCCTGTGGGACACCACTTGTGACAGGCTTTGAGTCTGACATGGCTCCAGCAACTCTGACCCTGTGGGTTCTGTCACTTAGCCAGTTTGCAACCCATCTTGTGATGTATGGGTTTACATTCAAGCTGATGAGTTTTTCGATGATACCTGAGTGGGGTATTGTGTTGAAGGCCTTTGCCAGGTCGACGTAGGCTGTATGGACTGCCTTTCCCTCATCAATGGCCTTGGTGACTGTCTCGAAAAAGTCAACCAAGTTTAAAAGGCATGATCTGCCTTTGACAAAGCCAAACTGGGTTGGATCCAAAGTCTGCAAGTTCCCTATGTCTTTATTTATGAGTTCCATTACGATCCTCTCCATGGCTTTGCAGATAAGGCTTGTCAAGCTAATGGGACGGTAATTACCAGGGTCGGTGGAGGCACCGCCCTTGTGAAGTGGGACCACAGTCGCCGTGCGCCACTCCTTGGGTACGTATCCTGAGGTGAGGCTAAGATTAAACAGCTGTCCTAACTGCGGGTTTAATTCCTCATTGAGTTCGTGGAGCACACAGCCGGGGACACCATCCGGTCCCATGGATGCTGTGATTTTTGCCTTGGAGAGGGCAGTTCTCACCTGGGCGTTGGGGATGTTTGGGGGGGCTACAATCCTCTGGTATAGATATCTCTCCTTTTGGGGGGGGGGAGAAGTTTGCACTGAACCTGTCAGCCAGTATGTTGGCAATGTGTGTAGGTTCAGTAATCTTCACATCATTTTGAACTAATTCTGAGCATATCTGGGAGTTTCCTCCTAGGTTTCTAACATAGCTAAAGAAGGCCTTATGATTGTCTTTTGAGTCCTTGGCGATTTTTCTCTCAAAATTTGCCTTGGATGATTTTATGAGAGCTCTTAGTTTTTTACTTATAATGATCAAAGGTGTCTTACCTTTCAAGGATTTTGCTCTATCTTGTAGTAGCTTCCTCCTTTTGTTGTAGAGATTGTTTATGGCTGGGGTCCACCAGACTGGATGCTTGCCTTTGGTACAAAGAGTCTTAGTTTTGTTTGGGATTGCCTGATCCATGCAGTCCTGTAGGTGCTGGTAGAAGGCATTTGTAAGTGATATATTAATACATGTGTATTTCATAAATTTTTCTGCTGTCATTAAAAGATCCCTTTATGTCCACACAAAATGTTCATAAACAGCAGTAGAAAATGAGCATGTACATTGTACTCAGAGTATACCTTTGTTGCATAAACTATGCAGTAACACTCATCTCCAGGGGGAAAAAAAGCTTTGTTATAGAGTGTTATACAATGCAGATATTTTAAAACATTAAAGAATATATTTCAAAATAACTCTTGTGTCTAACACCAATAATCTAGATACCATTTTCTGACTATTCTAAAACTGACCCCCCCGGTTGATGGTATTTACAATGATACTGTGCTCTTTCTTTGAAAGTGTACATAAATATGATTATTTCCTACATTCATGACTGAATATTTAAATGTTGCATATTATTTCTGAATGACAGTGTTATTTTGAAAAATTAGAAATTTGTAAATGTGGTCATGAATATTTTGCATGATGTGAATGTTAATGTGAACACTGTGTATTATACCTCATTCTAAAGAACAAATTATTTGTCATTTTGAGTATAAGTGCACCTTGTGGCTGACTTATTGTTAAAAAGGCTCAGTGGACCAGTTTTTCTACCTGGTTTTAAAATAATAAGTAAAAATTAATAAAAAATGAAAGGGTGAACACACTGTTATGAATAAATCCTGCACCACCTGTGCTTGAGTGCTGATGGTTAATATATAGCCTTGGCTACAGTCTCTAAGGGTTGTGTGGGTCAGTTTATTCAATTATGAAGTATTCTTTCATTTATTAAACAATCTACCTTAATTAATGCCTATGCCAGGTGTGAATGTAGTATGAGCTTTTTCAACCCTCATACAGTCATTGATATGTAATGACATGCGCATACTGCATCAACTGAACCTGCTTCACTTTCACTGAGATGAAGTCATGTGAGCATGTTACCTACATAGAACATTGTACACATTCACTGATGTAGACTCATGTGACCGTGCATCTTCCACTCATTCATGGACTGAAGCAATCTCTAGAGCATGTTCCTTCCGTACAACCCTATACACAGGCAAGGATGACTAAGTACATGTGCCACTTTCATGTGTTTGTATATACAGACCCTAAGATGCAATTTTGTCTTTGTGATACTTTCATTAAACCTTATATAAAGCCACTTATATGCATTCTTGTCAGCATGCTACTCCCATGCGACCTTTTGCACGGTCACTGATACACAGCTACTGTTATAGAGTGAAACTCATTTGCTGGCATTAAGTGTGTGCCAGATTGTGAACAGTGGGTATTGGGGAATTTGCCCTTTCATCAATGTAGATCCACCTCAGAATCAGTATATATAATTAGCAGGGAGTGTGAGGGATGCACAGCAGCTTGCCCCCCTCCAAAAATGTAAATGTTTTGTTTTTTTTTTGGAGCTATGGCTTTCTGTCTTTCGAGACTGATGTTTAGTCATTAGACATTTATGTACTTTGATGTTTCAAAATGCATCCATATATGTATGTATATATATATATATATATATATATATATATATATATATATATATATATATATATATATATATATCTTCATCTCTCTATAATATATATATATATATATATATATATATATCTAGTTGTCCATATTATATGCTCACAGTTCCAAAATCATGAACCTTACAAGACTGAGCTGGGAACATCAAAAACAACAAAACTTGAATGGCATGAATGGCAATGTACAGGATTGTTATACAGTGGGGATTGGGGTGTTGCTCCTTTCCCCACTGTAGTGCAGTTTTGGAATTTGTATATATAATTAGCAGGAAGTGTAAGGGGCACAACCCCCCAAAAAGGGGGAAGGCCCTATCCCCTGCAAAAAATGAGGTGTTGTGTTTGTAGTTTGTTGGTTGGGCTTCTGGGTTTTTGATTTTCCCAACTTGAACTTGTAAGATTCATACTTGTGGGACTTTGAGCTTATGATATGGCGATATATATATATATATATATATATATATATATATATATATATATATATAAACAAACACACACACACACACATGCACACATGCCCAGATATACATTCGATCAAATGTTCACTTGTTCGACTTGCAAAACAGACAGCGTGTGTGATCAAAAATTAGCTGATTAGACAAACCAGAATTTTTGTGTGTGCAAGAGGGAGATACAACAAAGCTCAGGGGATTTTCCTTTTCCATGCTGTAGTTCAAGCTAAGTTTTTAGTTACAATATTTTTTGTACTTAATTTGCTTAGGTCTGATATGCTGCTTTTTCGACAAAGCAACATATGATTATATCTATATATGTATGTATGGTCATTTATGTACAATCATGTTATAGCACACTATTCTATACAACCCTTTATACAGTCATTGATGTACAGTCATATGGGCATTCTACCTCTATACAGCCTATGCTACTTATATGTCAGCATGTTACCTACATGCTTCCCTATGCATAGGCATTGCTGTGTAATCACATGCTACTTTCCTAATTTCAAACGTATTTCACAAAACCACATCAATACATTTCATGTCCATGTCTGTGATACATATTGAAATCTGAGTATTTATTTTTTATCTTTCTTGATTTCCAGAATAAATAAGGAGCATTTTGCATTCCAGAAATGCTGCAACCATAATTCCCAATGGTACAAGTATCCTCACTTCCACTTCTGCCTGAAACAACCTCATCTTTGACAGCATGTAAGTATAGAAGCAGCAGTTTGTGTCTTGGGTGAAATAAAACCCTCATTTTAAAAGTTTACCAACACCTAACACAGCTGTATGTTTCTTCATGG
This sequence comes from Protopterus annectens, assembly GCF_019279795.1. Taxonomy (NCBI): domain Eukaryota; kingdom Metazoa; phylum Chordata; order Ceratodontiformes; family Protopteridae; genus Protopterus; species Protopterus annectens. Next base: position 232,176,939 of record NC_056726.1, on the reverse strand, counting down.
CAGGTAACAGCATACTTGTGTTCACCAGAGGATGTTCAGACTTGTCTGCACATTTGCTGAATTACTGTAGAAATTGTTCTGTAAGATCAGTGCATTACATGGTGAATGAATCAAGGGACCATTCCATTGGAGTAACTTCACTGTTCCACCAGCAGATTGTTTTTTTTTAATTCTTTTATTTTGTAAGTAAAAGAAACACTAAAAGTTTTTGATGTTATTTTCAAATCCTCTATTTTAGTAATTTATGAATAGATTAATTGAACTGCCCTGTCTCTGGCCCTTCTAAGCTAAGTATCAGGCAAAAATGATGGGTTCATATTATAAGCTCGAAGGTCCTGTTCATCGAATATGAAAAGAGTTACACATATTTACTGAACAGCGAATACACCGAATGCCATAAACAGCAAAATATAAAATCATGAATCAACATACTCAGCCAACCCCACCGCCAGCAACATACTACCTATCCAAACAAAATAAATAAACCACATACATACACTATATCTATGCACTTACCTTAACCTGCACCCTAACCCTAAGGTCCTTAACTATCGCACACTTACCCTACAGAGATATACCCAAACAAAATAAATAATCCACACACATACACTTAACAAAACCTTACTTCTAACCCTACATTAAACCTTACATACATTACCTATCTATGCAGTTACCTTAACCCGCACCCTAACCCTAAGGTCCGTAACTATCGCGCACTTACCTTATGGAGCTATACCGCAGATGGGCCAACTATGATGAATCAACATTTCGAATTTACCAGTTTTGAATGTTTGCTGTTTATGTTGTTCTCGCAATATGTGTCGCTCTTTCCATATTCACTGAACAGGACGTTCGAGCTTCTAATATGAACCCAAAATGATAAGGGCAAATGCAGCATATATAGAAAGGCAATTTAGTCTTTGTACAACACCTGTGGTTTAGTATTAGTCATGAAGTAATGAGAGCCTGCCATTAAGCATAGCTGTTACTTTTTGTATACATAAGAGTGCCTATAATATAATTTAATTAAATAGCACACTGTAATGCTCCAAAAAAACACACAATGCTTACAAAGTGCACATAAAATTGACACAGAAAATATTTTACATCACAATCAGCTTATTAGATTATTCTTTATTTTAAGAAGCTGCAATAAATGGACCTAGCACTTCCCATTTGATTTCAACCCAGTCTCAATGTGAAAATAATCCTAACAGTTCAATAAATATGGATATTCTTAATTAATTCTGAGTTAAAACATAAGAACCCTGGCTAAATGCAAAAAAAAAAAATCTTTTACTTTCATATTAAGTATGCCCAATTATTACTGCCGAGTTACAAATAAGAGCAGGAAAGCAAATTACCTCATTAAAGGCTTTCAATAAGAAATAATATAATGCATTTTTTTACAATTTTAGGGCTTTGAGTTTCATCTCCACAGTACTTTCACACATACTGTGTAATTCTTCTTGAACAAAACAATGGATTATTTTTGCTTATTATAGAAAATGCTTGGATTAGCATGAGTCATTTTTTTCTTTGTTATCCTCTAATAGTTAACTATTTATTTTCATCCATGGATGGTCGATGTTAATTGCAATTTTATTTAAAGCAAAAGTCCATGTCAGAAAGAAAAGCGGCTTCTTTTATATCACAATGTGAGACGTATTCATAGTCACTGTATTTAGGTGTACTGGGAATTTCAGCTGACTGCCCCTGAACTAAGTTCAGACATGATTCTGAGCTGTGCCTAATAGCTCTGAGAAAGCATTATGCAAATGAAGTAATAACAAAATGCAAATGAGAAATATGTGAAAAAAATCTGTCACTATCCTGTATAAATTAGGAACTCTTTCTGCATTTGTGCGATTCATAGTTCTTTTTTAAAGTGCATGTGAACCATTCATAGAAGGGTTTCATCCACTTTGTCAGTGAAGATGCTTGCATTTGCTGCCAGATTAGCTTTTTGCTGTACTGAGGTACTCGTCTTGTTCACACCAAAACAGGATTTTCCCAGAGGCACTTGATGGCTGAAAAGGTGAAGATGTAGTCAAAGCCTGACCCATCTGATCTTTGTTGATCAGGAAACCTTGAACAGATTTATAGTGGTCAGGAACATAGTATAGGCGTTGATGACTTTGTATGGGCCACAAATGGGGTCTTGGAGGATGTACGGCCTCCCTATAGCCTTGGTATCAAGGTATGTATATGCCTTACTGTACTTGTCACTGGGATCATCCAGACATAAACTCAAGATATCTTCGGTATGTCATAGCCTTCTGCCTTGAGGATATTTCAGCAGCTCCTCAACATTTGTTTGCTTCATGTGGATCAGTACATTTGATTCCTAGTGTAATTTCAGGACTCATTCAGTATTATGTGTGCTTCTGTGGGATTCCATGCTTTGCTATGATACTTGGTGGGATAGACTGCACACATATTGCCATTAGGGCCCCATCTGGACCATGGGAAGTGGTACCAGAACAAGAAGGGCTACAATTCCATCAATTGCCAAGCAGTGTTTGATGCCTGGGGTTACAGAACCAACATGTCAGCTCAGCATCCTGGTAGGGACCATTATTCCCATATATGCCACACAGGCTCACAATACTACCTCTTCCTGCATGGGAAAATTCATCATGGTCATCTAAGTGACAAATGAAAAGTACTTTAATGTCCCTAATCATTTGGTATTTCTGTATCTGTAGAGTGGTATAGGTAGTGCTGAGTAACCACCCTCACATTTTTGTTAGCTGTCATGTCCCTGTTTTGTTTTACAGGTGATGCAGACTACTCAATCCAACCTTTGTTAGTAGCACCAATCAATAACCTCCCATAGTCTGCCAAGAAAGGCTTTAATACCACCATGTTCCAGACAAGGATAATCATTGGGCAAGTGTTTGGCCTGCTCAAAGCCCATTTCCATTTGGATGGACAAAACTAAGGGTGCCCTTCAGTATGACCCTGTCACTACAAACAGGATGTTTGCCATGTGCTGCATTCTACAAAACATGATTATGTGTTGTTCTGGTGTACAGCTGCCTCAGCCAATCACTGATAGTGACAGTGCAACTTACTCTATCATTCCTCCCACCAGTGATGATAGCCATGGCAGCCAGCCAACAGCAATACCATAGCAATTATTCCTGCAGGTTTGTGCCTAGTACACAGTCATACAGGTGAAAAGGCATCATCTAGCCAACAACTATGGGCCATAACATTAACTTAGGGAAAGTGAAAAATAATCCACACAGGTAATACTTGCTACATGTAGTGTTACTTGTGGGCTGTGCTGAGTGGTGCATGGTCAACTTACCCTACATCAGACATTTTCTATATATGCAAAAAAAAAAAAAATTGGCATCAGAGAACATCTGTAGTGTTGAGGGGTAAGGGACTCAAGTGCTAGTTTTACTGGCAGAGTTTGATTTAAGTGTATAAAAGCAGGTATTAAGAAACACAATGTTTAGGGTAGCTACAGTAGCAGCTTTAACTGATGATTTGAAGACTGCAGCATAAGAGCCTAGAAATGAGAAAGCTGTAACAGCACTTCCTGTAATGTATTGTTGAGCATGTTACAAGTACCATAACAGATAATGTCTAAAGTAAAATGAAAATCCATTTTATTTAACAAAACTAAATAATCTAAATGCAAGCTGACTACCAGTAACCTTCCAATTGCAGAACATATATTTTCATGGAATAATGTGCTGAAGTTACTGATGACAATAAAATGAAAACTGAGAAACTCAGCACATTTATGCAGCCAAAATTACTTTGATAACAGTGCAAAAGTGCTGTTAGCAGATTCCAGTACTGGAAAAGGTATCTTTAAAAGAAGGATTATAGCAACTTTTTTCTAAGGATGATAATGTGTAAAACTAATGTTAAGTGAGTTGATTTAAAAAACTTGCAAGAACAAAGTCACAGTGAAACTATGGTAGTCAACAAAAATAATGACTGTACTACAATGTGTAATATAGGTTCATAGGTTCATACTAGGCTATCTGCCCTGGGCATTTATAAACCTAGCCCGATTGTGTTTGGCTTACGCCACCCCTTGATTTGAGTATACTGTGCCTTTTTTAAAGTTTAGTTTACTGTGCCTCTGTCTAATAGTGACATGGAAGTAATCCCCGGGACAAACCTACGATCCCCCATCCACTCATCAAGATTCTTCTTGAAGAGAGTCAGTGGGGTGCTCTGCCTAACATGAATTGGAATTCTATTCAAGAGCGAAGAGAGCCTCTGGGTTATGAATCTGTCCCTCCAGCATATTCTATTTATTTCTGTGCTGAGGTTCAAGTCCCTCGAGCGCGTGGCTCTAAGGGATTTAGATTTACTGAGGTGGAGCATGTCCATTAATTCTGGGTTGGACATAGCTTTATATGTCAGGCATAGATCGCCTCAAAGTAAGCGGTATGCAACTGAGTAGAGCTGGAGTTTTTTTAACTGAGCAGCATATGACATCTGTTTGAGTCCCTTGATCCTCTTGGTGAGGTACTTTTGGGGTCTTTCTAGTTGCTGCAGGTGTCGGGTAAGGTACATCCCAAAGGGGGCATTGTATTCTATGATGGGCCTGATGAGGGTTGAATAAAGGGGCATGATTACCTCTCTTGGTCTAGATGTGAATCCTTTCATGATGAGGTGGGCTATGTAGAAGGTCTTTCTAACCACTTTGACAATGTGGTTGTCAAAGGAGAGATTGCTATCAACTTGGGTCCCCAGATCCCTAATTACTTTCTCTGTACTTAATGGGTTACCACCTATGTGGTAGTTTGTGGGCACATTGTTTTTGCCAAAGGGTATGACTATACACTTTTTGGCATTTAGCTTTAGACCATGGCTCTGGCACCAGTTATCCGTCTCTGTGAGACCTTTTTGAAGGATGTTTGTGTCAGCTGGAGAGTCGATTATGGTGCCCAGTTTGCAGTCATCTGCGAACATGGTGAGCCATAGTCCTCCCACGTTGGCCTGTACCTCAGAAAAGTAAATACCGAATAAGAGAGGTCCCAGGACAGAACCCTGTGGGACACCACTTGTTACCGGTTTCGAGTCTGACATGGCTCCAGCAACTCTGACTCTGTGGGTTTTGTCTTTGAGCCAGTTTGCGACCCATCTTGTGACATATGGGTTTATATTTAGGCTGGATAGCTTATGTATGATGCCCGAGTGGGGTATTGTGTCAAATGCCTTTGCGAGGTCCAGATAGGCTGTGTGGACTACCTTTCCTTCATCTATGGCCTTGGTGACTGTTTCGAAGAAGTTGACCAGGTTCAAAAGGCAGGATCTGCCCTTGAAGCCAAATTGGGTAGGATCTAGTGTCTGTAGGTCCCCAATGTCTTTGTTTATGAGTTCCATGATGATCCTCTCCATAGCCTTGCAGACTAGGCTAGTCAGGCTTATGGAGCGATAGTTTCCAGGGTCTGTAGAGGCGCCATCTTTGTGGAGTGGGACCACTGTTGCTGTGCACCATTCTTTGGGCACATATCCTGTAGTGAGGCTGAGATTGTACAGCAGATTTACTTGAGGGATTAGTTTTTCTTGGAGTTCATGTAGGATGCAACCCGGGACGCCATCTGGTCCCATGGAAGCAGTGTTTTTAGCTTTGGAGAGGGCGGCCTTCACCTGAGCATCAGAGATGTTTGGGAGGCTGCACTCTGCCGGGATAGATACTTGCTCTTTTTGGGGGGAGGGGGTGGAGAAGTTTGCACTGAACCTGTCCTCCAGGATATTGGCGATGTCTGTGGGTTCAGTGTATTTTTTGTCATTTAGAATCAACTCAGAACAAGTCTGGGAGTTGCATTCCAGGTTCCTAACATAACTGAAAAAAGCCTTATGATTGTCCTTAGTGTCCTGTGCAATTTTTCTCTCGAAGCTGGCCTTGGAGGATTTTATGAGGGATCGTAATTTTTTGCTAGTACTGATCAGAGATGCCTTCCCTTTTAGGGATTTTGCTCTATCATGTAGTAGCTTCCTCCTTCTGTTGTACAGTTTATTTATGGCTGGGGTCCACCAGACTGGACGCCTGCCTTTGGATGATTGGGTCTTGATTTTGTTTGGGATAGCATGATCCATGCTTTCCTGGAGATGTCCGTAGAATGCGTTTATATAGGATTCTGCAGTTTGGGCTGTAGTTTCCACTGGCCCTGGGGCCTTGAAGGATTCCACTTCAGTTTTGAGAAGTGTGAAGTTCGCTTTTGAGAAGTTTTTCACTGTGGTTTTCTGGGCTGGGGGTGGGATCGGGATGTGGATATCCAGTGAATTTAATTTATGGTCTGATCTTACCAATGAGGGATATACTTCTGGTATGGAGCATAGAGTCCCCATGTTGGTAATGATCAGGTCTTGTATGTTATCCCCTCTTGTGGGAGTGGTGACTAGTTGTTCCATAGCATTTGAGTTTATAAATTCCAGGAACCTTTGGGCTAAGGGGCTGGGGCTTGAGTAATGCTCCCAGTCTATGTTTGGGTAGTTGAAGTCGCCCAATATAATGGTGTTCGGAGAGATCTTCATGTTCTCCAATGTTTTCAGGAAAGCTGAGTGGGATTCCTGACTTTGAGAAGGTGGTCTGTAGGATGCTATAAACTGAAAAGCAGTCTTGCCCACTGTCAGTTGCACATGGATGGTCTCCGATACTTCATGCAATGCCACTAACCTGGAGGTGTGGATATCCTTGATAAATATGGAAACTTCTCCTCTTTTTGTGGTTCGGTCCGGGTTTTGGGGCCGAAAAGCATGATATGAGGTATAACCTGGTAGTGCTGGGGTGCTCTCTGGAGCCTTGAACCAGGTTTCTGTCACTGCACTGATATCAATGTTCTCCATACTGAGGAGAGCTTCGAGTGCATGCATCTTGAGGTTAAGACTTCTGGCATTTAGCAGCATTACCCTTAGTTTCTTGTGCCTTGTGCTGTCTATGGAGGTGGGTTTGACTTTTGAGCCTTGCCTAAAAAAGGCACTATGGGGGTGGCAAGAGCCTTTGCCAATATCTGAAAGCCCAGGAGTGACAGGTGCAAGCTGTCCCTAGCAAAGCAACGTGGCTTGTCGAGCATGTCATCCCAGGCTGACAGACACTGGATCCCCTTTGAATGACACCAAAATTTTAGCCAATTGTTAAAATCGATCATTTTGTCTTTATACTGTGGCATCAATCTAGGTGAGGGTAAGATGCTGCTCACGGTCAGGGTCATACCGGCCTGGGCTACATGATCAGAGAGCTCCTCTATGTCTCTTTTCATGTAGTCGAGGGAGGTACATCTCAGGTCATTCACAGCAGCATGTACAATGACTGAGTCATATTTGTATTTGCTTTGGAGTGACCTGAGTGCTTGCGTTATGTGGCAGATACTAGCGCCCGACAGGCAGCTCACTGTGACCTTCTCTTTATTCAGCCTGGTGAGCGGGACGTCAGTGTGTCTGACAATAGAGTCACCTATTACAAGAGTATCAGGTGTGTTATTCAGCCTTAAGAGCTGTGACTGCTTGACACACTGACTTTGTGTGCTATGTGTTGTAAGTGTTTTGTTTTGGGTTTGCGTTTGCTTGGATGTCTGCTTTGGAGGTCTCTGTTGCTTAAGTAGATTTTTATTTAGAGCCTCCGAGCATGTTTTTTTGTTTTTATGTGTTTGGTTCGCTGTTGTGGTGGGACTATGTGATACTGGAATTGTGTTGTGTGAGGTTACCTTCTCCTCCTGACTGGTTACACCAGTTTTGAGATGAGAGAGCTCAGCCTCCAGTTTGGCTATATGGTTGCATCTCTCACATATATTTGAACCTGTTTGGAGGAGGAGAGGGTTCTCTGTGTACATGAGACAGTTGTAACATTGCCTCAAAATTCCCAGATTCACCAGCTGGACTGGAGAGGAAACTATTGACTGACCTTTGGACATGCTAGAGTAATATAGGGAACTGAATTAAAAGTGGACCAATAGGGGACAAGGTAATTGTAGTGAGTATAAGAGTAAGTAGTGCTTATGGTTTATTAGTGCTAACTTGTAAGATTACTTATTTGGACCAGTGAGGGGCCTTAGAATTAGAATATGGTGTTTAATTTGAGAGATAGAGCAGTTCTAAGGGAAGAAGTGAAGAGCAGACTTTGTGGAGCCAGGAATAGTTTAAACCCAATTAGGCGGCGCTGCCCGATGTTGCGCTATGCGCAAAAAAGCGCAAAACTGCACAAAAGAGGGTTTTAAGAGAGGGAGATCAAGGAGTTTGGAATTGACCCAAAATGGCCAATAAAACTACAGTTTCAAGGCAGTAACCACTCCCACAGGGGCAGGCAGGCTGCTCAATGTTTATCACTGCCACTGATGAACACAGAGACTTCCCTTTAGCCCAAGCAAACAATGGCCTCCAAGAAACTTACAAACAGTTCAGAACAGCAAATCTGTAACTGAACTTTTTTAAATCTCAGAAAAGTGGGAAAAAAGCAAGATTTTTTATTTTTTGTTTTTTTTAAGGAAAGCAGAGGTTCACAAGTATCAACAAGTTAGAACAGTGCAGTAAATGACCCCACACTTGAGTGCTAGGCCAGAGACAGATAAAATGCAAGTTTTAAAAAAATTATTTTAAAAATAAGTGCACACAGGAAATTCAGTAATCAGCTCTAGGTTGTGTTCTAAATACAGTTACCAACACAGAAATCAAGTTTAACAAGCCAGAAAATGCTCAAAAGTAGGCGGCAATGCAGAAAACGTAACAAATAATCTAAAGCAAAATACTTAAAATCTCAAATGTGGCTCCTTTCTTCTCTCAGCATTTTCTCCTCTTGGTGGGTGCTTCACCAACAGCCAACAAGTCTGAAAAGATGCCAAAACCATGAGGCAATTGGGTTTTAAGAGAGGGAGATCAAGGAGTTTGGAATTGACCCAAAATGGCCAATAAAACTACAGTTTCCTGGCAGTAACCACTCCCACAGGGGCAGGCAAGCTGCTCAATGTTTATCACTGCCACTGATGAACACAGAGACTTCCCTTTAACCCAAGCAAACAATGGCCTCCAAGAAACTTACAAACAGTTCAGAACAGCAAATCTGTAACTGAACTTTTTTAAAATCTCAGAAAAGTGGGAAAAAGGCAAGATTTTTTTTGTTTTGTTTTTTTTAAGGAAAGCAGAGGTTCACAAGTATCAACAAGTTAGAACAGTGCAGTAAATGACCCCACACTTGAGTGCTAGGCCAGAGACAGATAAAATGCAAGTTTAAAAAAAAAAACTATTTTAAAAATAAGTGCACAAAGGAAATTCAGTAATCAGCTCTAGGTTGTGTTCTAAATACAGTTACCAACACAGAAATCAAGTTTAAAAAGCCATGAAATGCTCAAAAGTAGGCGGCAATGCAGAAAACTTAACAAATAGTCTGAAGCAAAATACTTAAAATCTCAAAATTGGCTCCTTTCTTCTCTCAGCATTTTCTCCTTTTGGTGGGTGCTTCACCAACAGCCAACAAGTCTGAAAAGATGCCAAAACCATGAGGCAATTGGGTTTTAAGAGAGGGAGATCAAGGAGTTTGGAATTGACCCAAAATGGCCAATAAAACTACAGTTTACAAGGGCTTTATTGTTCAATAGTGTAATATAGTGACCAGTACTGAGCTTAGTAATCTAGCTGCATACTTCTCAACTGGCCAAATTTTCTCAGAATGCCCAGAATTTGCTTATATTTTTGGTCTGTTCCCTCATAAAATTTGCATTTTTCTGGCAAATCACTGAGGTTTGAAGTCATTAAATAACAATAGACATTTGAGTTTCAGCCTTTATATTCTTCAGAAAATGTATGTCAACACAAATCCTGTTATTTTATCAACTTTCTAAGTTTACAAGGGCTTTATTTAAAATCTGGTCCTATTTTTTGGACATTTGACCCCATATTATTTCAAGCTTTCTTTTTTCAAACTTTGTCCAGATTTCTTGCACTAAGAGGTAGAGAGGTATGCCTAGCTGCCAGATGTTTACGAAAGCTGCAATTAATTGTTGCAAAACTAGGTTTAGAATCAGCAGTTGGTAAGATTAACCTTCTCTAGTAGAGCATAATTAGAACAGAACTGCAGCCAAATGAAATTATCCAGATAATTAAAGACCTTAAACACAAATTTGAAGCACTTAAATATGATATAAATTTTAATCAAGACCAATGCTCCCAGGCTATTAACAATAAGAAGAATGTTATTGTCAGTTATTGGACTTTGAAGCAAGAACCAGAAGAAAGATTTAGAATACTATATCATCCTGAAGCTTGGAATTAAAACATAGACCTTGAGACTGTGTTGTAGGAATTATTTATGACAATCTTAGATTCTGAAAACTGATCATCTGGCATAGAAGTAGACAGATTTCCTTTCATTAACTCCAGGTTTGCTATGGCTAATTCTTAAGAAATCTATGGACCAATCATGGTAAAGTTTGCTAAAAATAACAACAAAGAAAAATATTGGCTGCAGCTAGTCTAAAAAGTGATTAACTTTGATATCTATTTTCACTGATTTGACTCCGGAAATTATTAAACAGTGCAAGGCATTCTCTCAGAATAGTAAAATCTTTTGGCAAAAAAAAAAAAAAAAGAGATTACATCCTCATTTATTTATCCAGCAAAACTGTGTTTTATATGGAAATAAGTACTTATAACTTTTAAAAAAGATATAGAAGCCAAATACAAATTAAAAGTAACATGGATTTTATGACTTAAATTTTATCCACCATAGTACTCTGGCCATTTTTGACCTTCTTCCATTGCTATTTTTTATATTAGACCTTTATGGACAATGCTATTCTTTTGTACTTACTTTCTTTTCCAGCACACATATTCTGTTCTGTTCTATTTCATTTGGTCTTCCCCTGGATTCACAGTACATTATTTTTATGTTTCTATATTAATATCTGTCAGGATGCTTAGTTCAAACTTAAATTGTGCTTGTACAATCGCCAAGCTTAGGAAATTAATGAAATTTATTTATACTCAAGATGAAGGCATTTTCTTGTTACAAGGGATGCATTTTGATGAATCTGTTTGTTAGTTTTTTACTAAAAATATAAGTGGATTAAAGCTTTAATTGATAATCGCATTGCTATTTTAATTAAAACTACTTCTAAGTATACAACTAAGCATATTTATAAAAGTCTATTTCATTTGGTCTTCCCCTGGATTCACAATAAATTATTTTTATGTTTCTATATTAATATCTGTCAGGATGCTTAGTTCAAATTTAAATTGTGCTTGTACAATCGCCAAGCTTAGGACATTAATGAAATTTATTTATACTCAAGATGAAGGCATTTTCTTGTTATAAGGGATGCATTTTGATGAATCTATTTGTTAGTATTTTACTAAAAATATAAATGGATTAAAGCTTTAATTGATAATCACATTGCTATTTTAATTAAAAGTACTTCTAAGTATACAACTAAGCATATTTATAAAAGTATGTTAAAAGTACATTAAAAAAACGTGATTGCAGCCTCAGTGCAATACAAGAAGCTAACTTTACGTTGATATCATTTTGTGGTCTGATTAATAATTCTCAAGTTGTTTAAATGATATTACTGAGCTTTCAGTACTTTGGTAAAGTAACTGCAGTTCAGTCTTAACAAGAAAGGTAGAAAAACAGAGCTGCAAAAGCAGCACATTTGTCATTTATTCAGCAGAAGAACCTTATAGATATCCAGAGCAATTTTAATTCTAAGAGTACTTCATACACCCATATGTCACATACAGATCATTTACATACTAGAACTGATTTTTTTCTAATTTCACCTGATGTATTACAGTATATAGCAAAATAAAATATTTTGGTGCTCATCTACTGATCATTTTCCCATTAACTTACAAAGAATATGGCTACTTAGTAAATCAGAAAATAAAATAAGAAGAATGTATGCCAGTTTGGTTTAATTCACATGAAATATGCACCTGAATGTTCCCAAAAATTCCTCTGTTCCTTTAAATATCAAATTTGATTAATTTATAGCATATATCTAGCTATCGTATGTATCTATTTCTCTCTCTCTCTCTCTATATATATATATGTATATATATATATATGTATATATAATTATTGTAATATAATACACTGCAATAATTATTGATTATCTAATCAGATTTCCAGACTTGATGATCATATCCATATTATTACTAAATTATCAACATATTATAATGAATATATTAGTATATGGCAAAACATAGTAAATAAAAGTGCACTATATGAACATCAAATGTACTCAGCAAAAGTAGGAAAGATTTTTATAATATTTTATTAATCAGATTATTAGAGCTATAATGTCAACAACAACTATAAGAATGATGTTTTTGTATTATGTGAAGATGCAGAAAGTGAAATGCATTCTCAAAATGGCATTCAGGAGATTCTGATGAATTACTTTTCAATGATATATAGTACACCATGGTTGCAAAATAGATAAATCCAACATTTTTTTGTGTGAATCAATTGAAATATGCCATTACACAACTTTTACTGTCCTCACTTTACAAGATATTACACCAAGTATTAAAGAACTTAAAAGAAATAAAGGACTGGGGCCAGATGGTTTAATTCCTGAAATTTACACAAATTTCATAGAAGAGATAGCTTCTAACTTGTATAGCATATTACACTTGCTAACTATTTCTAATTGGTCACCTCCAGAGCAAGTAAAATTAATTCATACTATACTAACTCTAAAGGAAAAGAAAACTGGAAAAACTCCTGAATATTACAGACTTAGAGCTGGAACTATTAATAAAATTGCTATAAAATATAAACACTATAATCATTCTTACACAATTTGATTTTTGTCCTAACAATTCTATAATTGAGGCAAATAAATATTTACAGTCCATAATGTATTATGTAGAGTATTATCCTCACATTGCTAGACAGGTGGACTTAGTTAAAATCAATGCATCAAAAGCATTTTACCTTATTAATATATCTTTTATATGGGCTTTCCTGCAATATTATAACTGTCATGATGATTTTATTACATTAATCCAAAACTTATATAAATCAAACTTCATTCAAATAAAGTTTAACAATAATATGACAAATCTAATAACAACAACTGGAATAAGAAAAAGCTACCCTATGTCCTCCTCCCTCTTGATACTGGCTATTAATCCATCCATTATTAACTAAATTGCCGACTATTTTAGAAAGCATAATATTGATGATGTTAATTTAAGCTTTGTTGCATATGCAGATGATGTATTATTAAGTCCTAGCAACTGTGACAGAGATAAAATAAATCAGCAAACTATATCTAGTGGTTATCAATAAATATTAGTCATCATATATATCTTTAATGCATAAAAATATAAAAATAACAATTGATTTACAACTATTCCAGTTGTTCACACATTTCAATTTCTTGGAATCTAATATACAGAAGAATATTCATCTGACTCATTCAAATACATGTGAGTAGCATTATGATAAAGTTATTCATAAGTTCAAAGCACTAAATAAGTCGTTTTCACTATTAGTTAAAATGATTATTTTACCCAACTAATTGTAATTATTAGATTTTAATAACTCATTTATTAAACAGTTATATCAAAATTACAACAGTTTTTGAACCATTTGATAATACCTTATAAAAACTTCAAATTCTTGTCCAGAAGAAAACACATTTCAATAATCAATGAAATACTGAAAAGGAAACTACTTTTTCTGAACACTGTTCAGGTATACTTCAATGGGAAAAAGCCCTACATATATAATTTGATTTAAAAAAAAATGGAATATGATTCTTTTTAACATACACAAACAACATAAATCAATTCGCAATGCATTTTTTTCTACATAATTATTTTTGTAATTCATTTTTCCCCATATAGACTAAGCTTGATTAATTGTAAGGACAGAGTACAATGTTGGCACTGGGATTATGAATATGCTAAGACTACTCATGGCTGGGGAGAAAATCATCAAGTAAATTTACATGGGCAACTTACAATAAAATGGATTGCTACCATGATAGAAGAATGTTCCTTGTAAACCTGAACATTTTTCTTAAATGTGTTAGATGATTTCCACAAAGAGAAGAAAAAGAGTAGTGCTATAGCTTCTATGGTTACTAAAAGAAAACATTTAGCAGCACTTAGGTCTTGTTTAAATACACACATTTGGTTGTCTTTGTATTATTAATATATTAATATCCAGGCAAAATTATACACTAGTTTGACACAATCACTTGTTTTTTTTTTCTTTCTTTTTGTTTTTTTATTCCTTTTATGATTTGATTTTCTTTATAGGTTATATAAGTTTAGTTATGCTAATTAGGAAACAATATAGAAGAGAATGTCAACAAAAAAAAACATAATGTTTAGGGATATACTGATAATTTTTCAACTCAATGTCCAGAGCAGAATATGGTGATTGATAGTGCTTCAGTTGCTTGCACTGAAAAAAAGTAACAACTTCAACATTGACTGCATCTGGAAAGTGACTGATTGGTGAGTATCTTTCCTTGTCAATGATGTTGAAAATATAAGTTACGTATATATGATGTCCCTAAATATAATGTACATGATGGTCCCATAAATCAAGAGCAAGTGCTGCCATGGGATGACTGGATCTACTAGATTCAGGACAACCTCTTGACATTGACCAAACCATGCAGTGGGATCTAGCCCTTGACTGTGGAAGTATGATGATGACTAGCTGCCTTCTTTTGGGTGGAATCCAAAGGACTGCCTACAGTACTTTCATGAGATATACATGGTATCTGCCTTCTCATTCCTATACTTGTGGACATTTCCCTGGCTACATCCACTTGTGTTTCCAATGTGTGTCTGATAAACCTTTATTAGTGTGCACATAGAGGGAGGCATGGATTCTGTGTGTGCAACCATACTGCACATGAGAACCATCATGCTGTTGTCCAGGGCTTTAGACATTCCCATGTACTGGTGAAATTCCTTAGAGCATCAGTGAGGATTTGGCACTCCTCCAGATTGAATTTGTCTCTCCTGTGTAATATTCCCTGCGCTACAGCATTTTTTAACCTGTAGACACACATTGTGACAAAATCACACTTACCCCCTAATGAAATATGGACCAAGCAGGCCAGTGTATTAAAAAAAGAAAGTAAAAGTATGATAAGCACATCAAACCATTAATTCTGAGTTGTGGATTTGAGTTTTGTTTTCATTATTGCTTGTGTTTTGTAGTTCTCTGCTACAAAAGTAACATATTTATCTGTATGTTTTTGTTGTGAGGGTGTGGTATGATTTTGCTGTAATGATGTGACATACTGTATAGTAAATAATAGCTCATGTATGAATGAAATTAAGGTGGCTTATAGCTTGAGCGTGGGAATTACCCATTTGCCAGGGAACATCGTTGACAGTAAGTCACTTGACGCAGATTTCCAGGCATATCATGACTAATCAAATAATATAAAATCTCATCTCTTACTAGCAAATACAGGCTAATGTTGAACAGTTGGCACTAAAGTACACTGACAACTGCTTTTTTCCAAAAACATTCTGGTTATCCCTGTTGGTATTAGACTTTTTTAGTTTGATCATGCTTTTCATAGAATTCTATTGAAGCATGGAGCCAAGCAATGTTTAATGTGGTGTATTCAAGCAGGCTAGCATAATATGGGGGCTGATATTACAAGTTCTTATGTAAATGAGGCTCATCTAAGCTGAGATCTATTAATGACATAATAGTGCATATATGTATTACCATTATAGGCTGTGGACAAGCTGTGCCTAGCTCATGAATGCACTTCACTGCAATTTATGCTTCCTTTGCACTTCAGAATTGTATACCTCGGTATATGAGGGCTATAATGCTGTCACTTATTTAAACCAGTTACTGTATGGGAAGGAAAAAAAGATGGAAGTGTTTCAATTTTCTTCAAAAACAAGTACACTTTAAATCACATCAGAGAATATGACATAATTTGAGCTTCTCAGTTTCCAAATGATCATATGCAAACTCCCATGCCATATCCTTGTCTAAGTCTATGACCCAGGAAACTCATAGATCTTAATTAAATGTAGTGGAGACAGTCCCCATTCAACCCAACACCATGTCCATAGGTGATTTTAACTACCCACAATAAACTAAGAAATATGCCCATTATAAACTTACAATCCCAGAATTTCCTTGATTTTGTTAACACAAACACCCTGCACCAGATTGTCCATAAACCCAAGAGATGGGCAAACATCCTTTAGCTGGTCCTCACAAACATTGTAAAATACTACAACCCCCCCCCCCTTCTAGTGTAATGTCCTAACTGATCAAAACAGACCCTAAAGCTGTCTCCTTTGGAATAAAAATAAAATAAAAATAAAATGCGGGATGCCAGCAAACCCTGGTGCTTTTAGAAATGATTCTGAGATACACTTCATCTTATTAAGTGACACCCTGGCAAAATTTCAAGCCACCCCCCACCATGTGACCACTGCTGCCTGTGAAAAATTATTAATGGAATTCCTGTACTTTGATGTTAATAGCTGCACTGAGGCAGCTGTACCTACCCAGAAAATGCACGTGACAAACTGAAATGCAAAGCACTCTGCTCGAATCCTGGCAATAATAGACTTTATAACAAAAGAAAGAAAATTATGGAAAAAATTAGGAAGTGCAATGCCCAGCAATGTAGACTCATCAATCAAAACAAACAACATAAGGGCTAATCACAACTACCAAAACTAAGTTTGAGGAAAAATATCCTCCTAGGCCAAAAAGAATCACAAGACTTTCTTCAGCTCTGTCCACAACTTCAAAGGCAATACACAGTGATGTGGTGAACTAGTTGTAAATAAAGCCTCCTATACAGAGCTAGAAGATATAGCAAATCTACTGGATGACAAATTTAGCTTCAATTTTATCCCACCTCTCCCGACACCATTTGAAAATACCTTCAACCATAACTCACTCAACTATCATTAAGGAACAAGTCCTCAATGCATTTTCACATGAAACGTGACCTATCAGAATCAATATAATCACTATTAAACTGTAGCCTCCAGACAGACTTAGTGAATGGAGAATTGCAACTGTCATCCTCTGCACAAGGGTGGGCCATATACAGACCTGGGTAGCTACAGACCTATATGTCTGACTAGTGTCATATGCAAGGCCATGTAAAAATGATCTTAGTATTAATAAACAACTATATAGGAAACCTCCAGTCACTTGATCCAAACCAGTAGCAGTATAGTCAGAACAAACCTCTGAACCGATAAAGGAACCAATGTAGCAAACAGCAAAATAGTGACAAAAAAGGCAAAGTGGTTGCAACACAGCACTCTTTAATAGCAACACAAGATAAGCGCTTTCACATATTACATCCGCTTCCTCAGACCAAAATATTAAAACTCAAGTCACATCTTTAAACATTCTAGCAGCCAATGAGGCACACTGATCACTGAACCAATTTAACACATTCATTGCCTTGTCTAAGCAGTGAAAAAATTAACATCAGTGTGTAAATCAGCAATACTATAAAACATAGATCGCAGCTCAAAAATTGCTAAGTACATAATTAAAACTGACTCTGGTCTATCACATAAAAATAAATTTAAATTCTAAAATGTATCAACATTTAAATATACTAAAATATATATATATATATATATATATATATACATCTAATAAAATCTGTCTAAAAAATATGTATATAAAACTGGTCAGTCTTGTGGACATATAAAATAAAAACAGCAAATATATATAAAAGAAACCAATGACATAAGCCTGGTACTACTTGGTCAATGTTTCAGTGCTCTAGCTTTTAAAAAGGGCTTCAGAGACACCTTACTATTGAGACCTGGTGGTTTGTCAGCTTGATAACATATAATCCATTTCTGTTACACTGATTCTGTCTTATTATTGATGTCACCACCTCTAATACTATCGTGTATGACTTCTAGAACAAAAAATTTAAACTTATGTGCAGTGCCTTCTTTCGCAACATGCATGGCCAACGCACTTGTTTCCTTAGCATTCCTAATGTCTCTTAGGTGTTCTAAAATTCTCTCCTTGAAGGCTGTATTTGTTTTGCCTATATAGAATGAAAAACAGATAGCACAGAAACAAAAATATACAACGTGCTTGGTATGGCAATCAGCATATAAAGTGGTGCTAATCTCAAAGCCTAATTGTGGAGGTACAAAAGTGCCCCCCCACCATATATACACACACAAGCCATACATCTCCTGCATGGGCATGTACCCATTCTATCAGATTGTACAGCATTCTGTCTACCCTTGGATTTGTAACATAACTTGTTCTTAAGAGATTTGTTATTCCTGAAAGTAAAACTGGGTTGGCAACCTATAACATCTTTGAGTCCAGGATCAGTCAAGAGAATATCCCAATTGTTCTTAATAATATCACATACCATGTACACATTGCTAGCAAAAGTTAGTGGCATCCTAACCCCTACAGTACTACTGGTGATAATATTAGATGGAGAATCAATAGCTCTACCAACATTTGTTTGGGCATTTGGGGGAACATTCTAAAAATAAGGTCTACATCTTCTATTTCTCTGCACCCAAGCTGCACTAATCTGAGAGTCAATGGGCTTATATCCCCTCTCAATAAATTCCTCCTTCAGTTTAGTTAGTGCAAGAGTTAGCTGTGTATCATCACTATGGAGATGCATCATGCGATAAATCTGCCCTTTTAAAACATAAAATTTTGTGTGATTGGGATGCACACTGCTGTTGTGGAGTATGTTATTCCTCCTAACGTCCTTCCTATATATAGTAGTGGAAACAGATAACAGGGCATTTTTGCTCACTTTCACATCTAAAAAATCAATCTCTTCTGATGAATATGTATACGTAAATCTCAAAAAGTCATTCAATCCATTGAGGTACTGTAAAAATTGTACTAACTCCTCTTCTGCATTTTGCCATAGCAAAAAAAATATCATCGACAAAACGTTTGAACCATTTTATCGAACTACAAAATCTATTATTGGAGAGAACAAACTTAGTCTCCCAATTCACAAGTGTTAGATTTGTGTAGCTATTGGCACAAGTAGTGCCCATAGCCATGCTAACCTTCTGTATATAATTGGAGTCACCGAAAATAAAAACATTATTCTCAAGAATAATCTCTAAGAGAGTACAAATGAGTTCAACTTTGCTAGTAATAAATCCATTGGCACATAATATTTCTCTAATATTCTCAATCTCCCAACTATTGGTGATAACAGTGAATAGAGAGGGTACATCAAGTGTGACAAAAAAGCAATGACCAGATAAAACATCTAACTGATTATTCAGCTCTTGCAAAAAAAACTTTAGTATCTCGAAGCACAGTATGACAACTGTCTAGCACAATCCGGAGATTTTTTTCAACAAAGATAGAAAGTGGCTCTGTTGCCCAGCCCCTGCTGGACACTATAGGACACATGGGTGGATAGTGTAAATTCTTATGTATCTTCGGAAGGCCATAAACAACGGGTACTACTGGATGATCTACTTTGAAATATTAAAACAGTTGTTCAGAGATTAGCCCTGTCATAAGCAGATCAAACACATAAAACTGTATTCTATCAATAATCCCTTTCCGCATGGTACCTTGATCCAACCCAGTGTGGTTATATCAAGGGCAGGTCATACCTACTCAATCTCATAGACTTCTATGAGAATGACAACAAAACAGTGAAGAAGGAGAACACAGTGCATACTGCATTCTTTGACCTGGTCAGAGCTTTTGATATAATACCCCACTTGGGCATTGTTAACAAACTTAAGAAATTAATAATAATCCCCAATGTCATGTGCTGGATTGTCAACTGACTCAAAGATATGACCTAAGTAGTTAGGATAGGGAAGTCTACCTTCATAAAGAGGCCAGTCACTAGTGAAGTCCCTCAGGGTTCAGTACTGGGGACACAATGCATCTATTTCTCTGAGCTCATGACCAATGTCAAGGATATCTGGATGACCAAGTTTGCAGATGACTGCAAACTGGGTGCAGTCATAGAATCCTGCAGCAGCACAAATACCCTCTAAGAAGGCCTGACACAGACAAATAACTAGTGCCTAAGCCACGGTCTAAATATCAGTGCTAAGAAATGTATAAAACAGTATCCTTTGGGAAGAGAGCTATCCCTGGAAACTATCAGTTTGACAATACTCCTCTAAAAGTAGACCCAGTGATCAAAGATATGAGCAGATTCACCCCTCACCTTGACTGGTTAATACTGGGTCAAACCCAATTAAAAATATTCTAGGGGATAATACTACATTACCAGGCCATACCCTATCACATGTCTCTTGGATTTTTAATTTTAATGAAACCAATTCTGAACAGTCACAAAAATGCTTCCATGTTCCAACTATTTTGGCATTTCATCTCCAACAGATAGGTGGATCTGCGGGGGAATACAGAGGCCAGTCTATACAGCATGTACAAATACTTGAATACGTACTTATATCCAAAAAATATAAATTACCTTGATTTTATTGAGTACCATAGACTCATCATTAATTGTTACCAGATCTCTGGTGGAATCATTGTATCTCGATCCATTTCTCATTTCACACAGTGTTTGATCACTGCTTGCAGACTTGTTTCAGCTAAAATTTTATACAGAGAAGATAACTTACTGATCAAAAGAATCCTGCCTTCACTGACCTTTATCCTGAGTTTAACACAGAGTGGCCAGTTGCATCTCAGGATGGATCCTAACTTAATTTGGGAAAGAATGGTCAGCAATTTAACCATTCACACTTTTCATGTCCAGTAACTGAAATATCTACAATAAATCTCTCCAAGTGCCTGTTTTTCTCCCCTGCAATAGATTTTCCAAAAACTGGATAGAAAGATACTTCCATGTAACTACACATATAGTAGGTGGATAAGGGCACCCAACATTAAAGAACTGAATTGGTATAATGGATTCTAGCCAAGGTTTAGCTCCAGCAGTTTTATTTATTTATTTATTTTACATTTGCTGACTGGGCTAGTCCAGCTGGATACACGTCTATTTTCAGAAGAGGCCTGGGGAGAAAAGCTCCACATTTACAATATTATTTACAGTAAGAGAGATTTTACAAAAAACTGTGGCATTACAGTTTTTTACTTTACATTGAAATTTTACTCACAAATTTAGTTCACATCCGGTATAGTTTGTCATAGCAATGAAATCACAAGTAAGCATTTTTCAACTGTACAGATGCATACTCTTTTTAGGTAACAGAAAAGTATCTAGCACATGCAGATAAGATGAGTAATACCCATTGGTAAGGGCGGTAGTTAGTCAGGGTTAGCACAGTTTTAAGTATTTCAACATCTGTTTTCAGCAGTTCCTTCACCAGGGGGTTGTTAACTATATTATTTTATTTACTAATCATTTAGAGCTACAGCCTGAGCTCAAATAGCAGAAAATACATCATGGTCTTTCAATCAACAATATTAAACACAAAATGTGCATATAGCAAAATGCAGAGCACAGTAAGATTGAATGCAGATAGGGTAACATTAAAATATCGAGAGTGCATTGAGAAAAAAAAAATATATATATATATATACAAAATCTAACCTAACATACGCATAAAATGAAGTTCAGTCATATATGCAATATATAAACTCATATATATGTGAAATATTTCTGTATAAGATGCCACATTAATAGGGTCAGAAAAGTTTATTCAGTTTATTTTGTTATTCATGATATGGGACGGTACGTTATCTAAACATTGCCAAGAAAGGAGTTGCAGGTAGATTCAACAAAGAGATTCTCTTTTAGTGAATCTTTGAAGCTTTTAATGTTAGCTAGATGTTTGTAGGCAGGTGGTTCCAAGTAACAGATTGCATGCTAGAGAAGGATCTCTCATCTACAACAGTTTTAAATGGAGGGGGGGCTAGGGAGAAATGGTTGCCCTGTGTACATCTGAGTGTATAAGAGTTGTCTTGTGAAGATACTTTCACTCCTAAAGATCAGTAACCATGTTTCAGCATCTAGTAAATCTAGAGTACTTAGAACAAAAGTGACCATGTGAGATACTGAAAGACATCTGTATTTTTTTAGCAAATTGAAACAGTATACCTGCAGTTCTGATAATAAAATGAATCTATATATTTTACTCATGGAAGTCTGTATTCTTTGAGTATTGTGGGTTAAATGCATAACAAGAAAAGGAAGCCCATATTCAAGTTTAGGTATTAAAATAATTTTAGCAGTGGCTCTGTGAGCAAAAAGTGAATGGGGGTGACTGATCCTGTAACACAGTTTTATTTTTTTTTTTTTCAGTAATATTTCTTTATTTATTTTTCACATTATACAAATTAATATACAAAGGTAATATTAGATCATAACTACATCAAAACAGTTAAACATATTTACACTATTTACATGAATGCTTTCATAGTTTAACATTAAAAGACTGGTTAACTTCATATATTTCATTTGAATGCTATCTCCAGGGTTAGTAACAACATCTCAGTTTATGACTACATAATGTTGCGGTGCTTCTTGTGTATGCTGTATTGTAACTTACATTTAGTGGTTTATGTAAGTATAATATTGAAAATCTGTTCCCAGAGTTTAAAAATATTGGGATTTTTGTTTTGCTTGTTTATTATGTATTTATGTGCTAGTATATGTTTTATCGCCAAGATCCTGAAATTCTCCCAAGAGTTCTTGTATGGGTTAAGCCAGTTGGTAGCTATGTAGTGTTTCATTAATAGGAAAATATTAATAAGAATGATTATTTGGTTTTTGGATAGATTAGTTGGGGGAATATGTAATATCATAAATTCCCAAGTGAACGTTGATGTTTGATAGCCCATCTTTTGCAGTTGTAGTTTCAGGGAGTTCCAAAGTTTGAATACACTTTTACAGCTCCAGAACATATGAAAAAGGTCAGCAGTTTTATCTTTACAATTTGGGTAAGTTGGAGAATTTTTAGAGTTAAATTTATGCAATCTAAGGTGTGTGTAATATGCATTGTTATATATCATTAGTTGAGTGAATGCTAACTTTTGAAGGGATATGGATTTTACTCTTAGGTTAATTGCTTGGGCTAGTTTGCGATTCTCAATAGAGGGTATTTTTTCTTTCCAATAGTCAGATATGAGTATATGATCTTGAAATTTCATGTCTTTTATCAATTTGTATGAGCATGCTGTGTACTTTTTGTTTAGTAAAAGAGTTTTCCATAGTAAGTTACATTTCATTATGTCTTCTTTATTGATGTTGATATCATGAAAATAGCTTATACACATTTCTTTAATCTGTCTCATGATCAACAGATATGATTTGGGAAGTTTCATTTGACTTCTTATTTCATGTATAGGACAGTTTAAGTATGGGTACATATCTTATAAGGTTATGTTTATTATACGTGGAAAGCGTTTTAAGTCTAACATCTGGTTATTTATTTTAAAGTTGGGGTTTTTATGTATGGGTTGTAAAATCATCATGGGTTGAAGCAAGTTTACTGATTTAAAAAGTTTTTGTGTTAGTGCTACAGAATAGTTAAGGGGTTCCATTAGATTATATGATTTCGTAATATTGTTGTTTAGAAATGGCAATGCTTTGGGATGTATATCCAGACTTTTGGTATGTTTAAAATATATTCTTACCCAGTGTGGACACCAAGTTTTATCTGATGTATTGTAGTTTGCAATTCTTAAGAGTCTATTGGCGTTTATAATTAAATAGTAGCTTTCAAAATTTGGTAAATCTAATCCACCTTTGTTTTTAGGGGTCATCAGCTTATCATATGAAATTCTACTCTTTTTAGGTTCCTATATAAATTTAGCAAATTCAGTGTGAATCTGCTTAAAGAATTTCTTGGGTATGATTAGCTGGGAGGACATGAAGATGTATAATAGCCTGGGTAAGATATTCATTTTTATAATCAAGACTTTGGCTAATGGTGGTAGTTTCAGATTTTTCCATCTATTTAGGTCAAGTAGGATGTGGTTCCATTTTTGTTTAATATTATTAAAATAAAAATCTTTGTTATCCATGGAGAATGTAATCCCTAAATATTTAATCATTTTTTCAGTTTTTACTTGTCCTATCAATGGTAAAAGTGAGAAAGGTTTAGGGTTTTTTAAAGGGAAGATGTTAATTTTCTTGAGGTTTATTTTGTAGTTTGATATTGTGGCAAAGTCTTCAATAGCAGATATTATTTTCTTTATGTCCGTAGTTGGCAGGGTACAATAAATGTTGAGGTCATCTGCGAATGCTGACAGGGAAATTTTGTTGTTGTATATTAATGGGGCGTTGTGATATATATTTTGTTTTATATTTAAAAAAAAGGGGTTCTAGATATATGTTGAACAATAACAGAGATAAAGGACATCCTTGACGTGTACCATTTCTGATTTGAATTCTATTAGACCATGTTTTATTTATATATAAGGATTTATAGGGGTTATTGTATAATATTTGTAGGGTTTGAATAAATTCTTGGGGTATATTAAAGTAAGGTAAGATTTGAAATAAAAATGTTGTGTTTACTCTATCAAAGGCCTTATGGGCATCTATGATGAGTGCATACATGTTTAGGTTGTTTTGGTTAGCGTATGAGATTAGTTTGTGTAGTGTTAATGTATTATCACTCAATTGTCTGGATGTTAAAAGCCAGATTGTTCACCAGAGATAATTATATCCATTATTTTTTTCATTCTATTAGCCAGAATAGATGTTAGAATTTTTGGTATCAATATTTAATAATGATATGGGTCTGTAACTATCCGGATTTTGAGGGTCTGCCTTTTCTTTGAGTATAAATATAGTTTTGGATGCATTAAAGTGTATATCATTAATTTTATTGTTTATTATGTGGTTTAATATGTGGGATAGGATTTGTGCAATGATAAGGTAAAATGTTTTATAAAATTCCGCTGTGAGACCATCTGGTCTGGGTGATTTATGGGATTTCAGTTTTTTTGATTGTTGATATTATTTCCTCAATGGTTATTGGTTCTAGTAATTCTTTTTGTAGTTTCATATCAATTTTCGGGAAATTAAGTTTTTGTAGGAAGTCTCTACTGTTTTCATTTATGAGTAAAGACTTTTGGTCTCCATAGATTTGTGAGTATATCTTGTCAAATATGTTAATAATATCACCATTTTTTGTATAATTCTTATTCTCATAGGTTATTTCAGAGATTTGAGAGGATACTCTTGACTGGTTAATAATCCTTGCCAGTGCTCCCGATGGTGTTTGGACATAACTAGCATATTTGGCAAGTATTTTAGTTTCGTGGAATGATAAGCTATTATTGTGTAACATGTAGAGGTCTTTTTGACATTTCAATAATTCTGTTTCAGTTTGAGTGCTGAAGTTCTTAATTAGATCTTGTTCTAATGATTTAATTTTATCCTCCAGTTGTTGTTTTTCTCTCTGAGTTGGATTATTTTATAGTAGGTTGCTTTTTGAAGAAAAATACCCCTTATTTGAGCTTTTGTTGTCACTCATTCAATATCTGGAAGGTGTTGCTGTTTTGATAAGTTATACAGAGTTGTTTTAAGGATATGCTGTATTTCCTCAACTATCTCCTTTTTGTTTAAAAGATTGGGGTTCAGGGACCAATTATATCCTCAGTTTAGTGTGTTATTTTTGGTGTTCATAATAAAGTTTAGGGTAATTTTCGAATGGTCAGATAGGTATCGAGTATGTATATTTACAGTAGGGTCTAGATTAATTAGTGCTTCAGAAATATTCTCCTTAAAGAACAGCTTACAGTATATTGATATATGTACAATGTTAGACATTAATTTACAAACTAGTTATAGCAGTATAGAACTGATAACATATTCGTTGGCAAGTTCTGTTAATTCTGGGATTTTTATAAAACTATCTGAAAATACGAATACAGAAGAAGTGGTATACAATTATATACTTATTAATGGGTAGAATAGGATAGAGTAGTGATGACATACACTGAGAGGCATTGAATAAAATGTATGTTAGAAGAGTTAGGTGAAAATGTGTTAATGATATAGCAGATGTGTATAGATATGTGAAGGAGAAAAATGGCTGTTGGGGTTCAAGTTATTTAGAGTGTAGGACCTGGACATTTCAATAAGTGGAAAAATATAGAAGGGAACAAGTATTTATGGAGCCATTTAATATTCTATTCAAGCTGGTTTTATCATCAAGAGCTTAATAATCCATGGGTATCAAAAGTGTTTGCCTTTAAGTGAGAATTTGCTGGTTGTTGGTAAATGAGAGAGAAAAGGAAGGGAGACAAAGAGTTCTCCAAACTTCAGTCCCAGAATATTTTAAGCATACACATATATACTCTTGACCCCTGGAACAATAGCCCATCTATAATTGATATTTTCACAAATATTATAGCAGAGATTAGATAGTATTGCCCTATATTGAACCCATTATCTCCATAGAAAAGAAGAGAAAAACAAAAAAACAAAGTCTCCAGTACCATTCCCATTCTACCAGCAGCAATGTTACACCCAGTATACATAATGAAGAAGCACCTTGTTCCCTTTTAAACATTGTGATAAAATTAAGATTCTTCGTACAGGTAGTTTCCTTATTGCCTGAGTTAGGCTACCTTCCTGTTTTTAGCCACAAAGCCAAATATATTTAAGACACATGAAATTAGGTGCAATGTAGGATAACAGCTTTTTCATACTGAGGTAGCTTGGGGAAGAATCAGTAAAGAGCCTTGACATATGCACACATTAATTTTTATCTATAGTTTTATGTTGGTACTGTTATCTAGTTCTTCATTATACCTACTCAGGGTGCATAGGTTTATTTTATCTCTTCAGATATTACTTACATGTCTCTGTTATTATCTGCGTGTTGTAGCCTTCTATTTATAGTCTGTATTAAAGTAAACAGTTTGCTATATTTGAAATACTGTTTGACCATTTAAATTAAGGTCAGTGCATAGTAGCGCTCTTTGCAGATTAGACTTCCCAGCAACTGGAAGTGGGTTTTAATAATATAGAGATTTCCGACTCTCTCTTCAATTTTTCACCTCTTTTTTTTTTTTGATTTACATTCCATTTAGATGCCTCGCAGATCTTCCGGTCAGCTAAGCTGGCTGCTTAGCTTCTTGTAGGGGGACTCTGAATGTAAACGGACTTCCGGAAGTGCCTCCTCCTTAAGCCGACCTCCTGGAGATGACAAATGACTTGTAGTTTCTCCCGTGGGAAAACTAATATGTCGGACGTGTAATACGTTTCCTGTTGAGATTCTCGTGGCCTGCAGAGAAAAAATCAGGATCGCGCCACTCAAAAAATAAGGCCTAGGGCAAGACAAGAGTAAACTGATGAGGAAAGAAGTCCCCGGCTGTTCGCATAGCTTGCAGCCAATCTCAAGAGCTCTATGAGCCGAACCGGTGAATGTATCTAGTTTTCCATGGCGGGAATTTTTCTGAAAACTGTCAGAAAAGTGTTTTTTGCTTCTCTGTGGTTAGCAACTGAGTGTTTAACTCCATCCACATAAAATACCAGTGTATTTGGATATTTCATTTGAAACTTTAGCTTTCTGTCAATTAAGAACTTACAGTAAGGAGAGAGGAGTTGTCTAGCTTGTCTAATTTGTAGGGGCAGATCTTGAGCAAGTGATATTTTGTTATTGTTCCATATAATGAACCCACCATTTTTCTTTGCAGATAATAAAACTGTGTTAACATCCTGAAAGTTTAGGAGTTTGGTGTATACAGGTCTTGGGTTGTTTGATGCTTGAGATTCTCTCAGGGCTCTGTGTGCCCTCTATTATTATTTGGTGGGCTGTTTTTTGGTCTTTGAGTAGTGTGGCAAATATTTGTATAATAGAAGGGATCAGTTCATTGTGCTGTATATTTTCCAGCATGCCTCTGATGATTATGTTATTCCTTCTGGATCTTGCCTCAAGATCAATAATTTTTGCTTGCATGTTTTGGATGTCTACTTCATGTGCATCAGATTTTTAGGAGATTAAAGCAATTTTTTCTTCATTCTCTGTGATTTTGGCTTCTGATTTGTCCATTCTTTCTATTATTTGGTTAAAAGAATTTCCAAATGATTATAATTGGGTGGACAGTTCTTTTATTGCCTCCTGAAATGGTAGTAAAGCTGCTTTGATGTCATCCAGATTTGCAGGTTGATCTGCTTTATTTTTGTTCCCTGATTTTGCAGTATCTTGTTGCTTTGTTATTTTCTGTCTTTTAGAATTTAAATCTTTCTCAGGTGATAGTAATTCTGAGAGTTTAGTTTTTGTTGTTGTAATGTCCATGTTTTTGTCTTCTTTTGACATTTTGTGTAAGTGAAGCATCTTGGTTTGCAGATAAAGTTCAGTATGGAAAGTTTCTTGAGCACACGGCTTTCTTTCCTTATCTCACTCCTTTGCTTCAGGTAATCTGTTAGAATCCTAGTAGTTTGGCTGTTTATTCAGGTTTATTTTTTTCTTTCCGGAGTTTTTGAGTGTTGATTAGAGTTATTAGCTCAGATTATTATGTTAAAATAGATCCTGTTTTTTTCTCTGGGTTGATTTTATTCCATAGAGATTGAAGAGCTGTAGGTTAGCATTGCCTACAGAACAGCGGCCATCTTTTTTCCTGTAACACAGTTTTAATTGAGTAAGGACTTTATTAGTTACAAAATCTATGTTTGTGTGTTAAATGAAAGGGCAGAGTTTAGTATTAGGCTCAGGTACCTTTGTTCAGTGACATTAGGTATCATGTTCTCATTAAGATCTGTCAAGAGACTAGATAGAATAGTGAGTAGTTTCTTGGTTATAAACAAATACCATGTCCCTTCTGGTACACCTGTATTAAGTTTACCAGCACCAGAGGAAAAGACATTGCTATGGACTTGTAAGATTATGTTTTTAGATAGCTGTGAAACCAGCAAATATTGTTATCTCCAAAGTTGAGTCATCCGAGTTTGTTGAGAAGAAGAGTATGGCTGACAATTTCAAAAGCCCTTGTCATGTCAGTAAAGAGACAGACAGATTCCAATAAATAGTATCATCGGCAATTACCAGGGAAGTGAAGGTACTCAAGGCTTTGCGAAAGCCATGCTGTGCTTCACAGAATAGGCCATAGCTGTTAATGTGCTTAAGTAGTCTTTGTCTTTCGGATTTTCCTGGTTAGGGGTAGCCACAGCAGAACTCCGATGTGCTAATGATTGGCAGTGGATTTTTACAGTGCAGAGGTGCCAGCCCGACCCCCAACCTTCAAAGACGGCACACCCATTCATGCATCCACCTACCTGCATGTCTTTAAATGTCACTCAACTGTGGGGAGGACATGCAGACTCCACACAGAAGGCACTCCAGCCGAGAATCGAACTGAAGAACCTCTTGCTGCGATAATTCTAACCGCTGCACCACCGTGGCCTTAAGCTTTACAAATATTTTAGTAATAGAACAGAGGAGAGAAACAGGTCTATAATTGTTCAGCTAATTAGAATAAGTGACTTTAAGTAGAAGGATTGTAACTCGAATGCTGGTGGGACAGTACCTGAACAGAGAGAGATGTTAAATATATGAGAAAGGGCTTTAGCAACTCTATTCAGCTGCAAGCTGTACAGAGGTGGGATGAAAACGGCTGGATTAAGATGCTGAATTGCTGAGTTGGAAAAGTAGGGACACAGTCTGTTTTACTGAAATTTCAGATTTATTTATTTATTTAATTTTACATTTGTTGACTGGGATAATCCGACTGGATACATGTCCATTTTCAGCAGAGGCCCGGGAGAAAAGCTCCAGTTACACAGTTAGAACATCACACATAAGAGACAAGCATAATTATCAATGTAGTTACAGTGTAGCCCTTTAGTAGGGTCTTATGGTAGACACTGTGTGTCACATTATACAAAACCAGTAGGATTTCAACAAACTGTTTTGAGCAGGAAATGCATACAATGCTATAGGTACTAAACAGTAACCTAACATACACTATGTGCTATCATGTACAAAAAAAAAAAAAACAACAGGATGCAGCAAACTTTTTTAGCAAGATGTGCATACAACACTATATAAGAAAGATAGCTTATTTGAAAATTAATCCGGGTTGGTACAGGGGCAAAGCCAGTGTATATTAAGATACTGCTTGAGGCCTTTTTTGAAGAGACTTAGAGAGGGTTCAAGGGTAAGTGTGGAAGGAAGTGAGTTCCAGGTTTTGCCAATGAAGTTGGCAAACAGGGAGTCACCATCTGAGTTAATAGCTTTATAGGTTTGGACTAACAGTTTATTGGATGAGCATAGTATCCTTGACTTACTGTATGGTTTTATAATATTTTTAAGTGTGGAAGTGTTTTCAGGTTGGTTGAGAATTTTATGAGCTACTATGAGTTGATTAAATAGTAGTAAGTTGGGTAGTTCTAGCCACCCAACAAGACTGAGGTTTTGACAGTGATGTGTCCTATATGTTGAGCTGGAGATGAATCTGGCAATATAGTTGTAGCAGTGAGAGAGCTTGTTGAGTTCAGTTTTGTTCAGACTGGGGAGTACAGGGGAAGCATATAGAAGGATAGAGAGTAGGAGAGAGCGGGCGATTGTGGTCCTAGCTATTTGGGTAAGAAAAGTTTTCATTCTATATAATGAGCCAAGTTTCTTATTAATGGTTTTTATGCTTTTGTTGACATGCGGATCAAATTTGAGATTATTATCCACTATTACCTCTAAAAGCTTTGTATGGTCATTGGGAGAGATAGAGGTACCGTTGCTGGATGTTATTGAGAAGGAAAAAGGGGCAGATCTATGAGTGAGGATAAAGATGAGCAGTTTAGTTTTCTTGGGATTTAGCAGCAGAAGGTGAGTAGAGAGCCAATTTTCAACTGGACCCCACCCAGTTTGGGTTCACGAAGGGCTGATCTTGTCTCCTGAACCTGATTGAATTCTTTGAATCAGTCTTCAGAGCCGTGGACAATGGTAAGGTGGTCCACACAGCCTATTTGGACCTCGCCAAGGCCTTTGACACCATCCCCCACTCTGGAATCAAAGCTAGACTTACTAAGCTGGGCATTAATCCCTACATCACTCTATGGGTTTCCAACTGGCTTACTGACAGAACCCACACTGTAAAAGTATCTGACTCCAAATCCAGCTCCAGACAAGTGACAAGTGGAGTACATCAGGGTTCAGTCCTGGGACCACTCTTGTTTGGCATCTATTTCTCTGAAGTACAGGCCAAAACTAAGGGACTCTGGCTAACAAAGTTCGCAGAAGACTGCAAACTGGGAGCCATTATTGAATCCCCAAATGATGTGGATACTCTACAAAAGGGCCTTACAGAAACAGATGCTTGGTGCCAGAGCCATGGGCTCAAGCTCAATGCCAAGAAATGTATAGTTATCTCCTTTGGGAAAAAACATGTACCCGTGAATGACCACATAGGTGGCAGTACACTAAACATCAAATGTGTGACAAGAGACTTAGGGATACAGGTGGACAGTGGTCTCACCTTCGATAAGCACATCACCAAAATAGTCAGGAAATCCTTCTATGTGGCACACCTTATCACTAAGGGCTTTTCATCCAGAAAAAAGGAGGTCATTGTCCCACTGTGCTCATCCCTCATTAGACTCATTATAGAATACAACTCCCCATTTGGTATGTACCTCTCAAGACATCTGTAACAACTGGAAAGGCTGCAGAAAAACCTCACTAAAAGAATCACAAGCCTAAAGCAGATGCCCTATGCTGACCGCCTTAAAAAACTCCAGCTATACTCTGTCGCATATCGTCTACTCAGAGGCAATCTCTGCTTAACATGCAAGGCCATGTCAACCCAGAGCTGTTGGACATGCTACACATAAAGAAATTCCAGTCCCTCAGAGCCACACGCTCCAGGGATCTAAACCTTGCCATCACAATTAACAAAACATGCTAGAGGGATAGGTTCTTGACCCAGAGACTCCCCAGACTCTGGAATAGACTGCCCATACATGTCAAGCAGAGCGCCTCTTTGGCCCTCTTCAAAAGGAACATTGACGATTGGATGGGAGAAAAGAAATTCACCCCGGGGATCACGTCAGTCGCCCTGCTAGACAGGGGTCCAGGGAAGTAAATAGTATGGGAAGAAATAGCCAGGGCATTTTTATGGCTAGGCTTGTATAGGCCCTAGGGCCAATAGCTTAGTACCAACCTATGAACCTATGTTCTAGGTTAAGGTTTGCAGCTCTAAAGGGGAGGAGGCTGAGCAGATTGGGGTGGAATCATCTGCATATTGGATGCAGGTTGCTTCAGGGATGGCAGAGTAAAGGTTGTTGATGAAGATAGAAAAGAGTAAAGGACCTAGAATAGAGCCCTGAGGGACACCAAGGGTGAGATGTAGCCAGGTGGACTGTTTGCCCTGCCATAATACAGCTTGTTGTCTGACACTCAGATAGGACTGGAACTACTGAATGGCATGGTTATAGAAGAACATGGATTTTTGAGAGTGGATAAGAAATTTGTGGTTGACCATGTCAAAGGCCTTTGACAGGTCTAAAAAGAGGGCTGATGATAGGTTATTATTATTCTTGTTTTGGTTTATGGCATTGGAAAGAAGGGTAGAGGTGGTGCTGTGATTTGGTCTAAAGCCATGTTGAGAGTTAGCCAAGAGACTATTCTGAATGAGATAGCCTATAAGTTGCATATGGACACACTTCTCCATTATTTTGGTGAGTGGTGAAAGAATGGCAGTGAGTCTATAGTTGGACAGTTCCATTGAACTACCACCTTTGTGGAGTGGGATCACATGGGATATTTTCCAGATTGAGGGGATAGTGCCATCTGTTAAGGTTTTATTGATTAGGATAGCAATGGGGTATGCTATGACATCTGTGGCTTTTTGTAGGTACTCTGCAGGAAGGAGGTCAGCAGAAAGGGTGGTTGGTTTTAATTTTTTGATTAGGGATCAGATAAAAGTGGTGGAGACAGGTTGGAAGTGAAAGGGGGGATGAGAGGCGGGTGTGTTAGTGGTTGAGGTAGAGTGAGTGGGATTAAGTCGGTTAGCTAGGATCATAGGAAGTTACTAGGCTATTGGCCCTGAGGCCCTTATAAGCCTAGCCACAAGTTTAGCCCATGCATTGACAAATCAGCACCCAATGCCCCTGTCCAGCAAGGACACGGGTGAAATCTCAGGGATGTATTTTCTATTTCCCATCCAGTTATCCAGATTGTGCTTAAAATGGATAAAGAGGTACACTGCTTGATGTGGAGAGGGAGCTTATTCCATAGATGAGAGTGTCTCTGGGACACAAATCTGTCCTGCCAGCAAGTCCTATTGATGTCACAGAGCAGGTCGAGGCCGTGTGTGCGGGTTACTCGAGTGGAGCTTGACTTGTGGATATGCAGCAGTCCCATCAAGGCACGGTCCGAGATTGCTTTGTATGCAAGACAGAGGTCACCTCTGAGGAGTCTGTATGAAACAGAGTAGAGGCATAGGGCTTTTAGCCTGTCAGTGTATGGAAGATTTTTGAGGCCCTGGATTCTCCTGGTGAGGAACCTTTGTGGTCTCTCCAGCTGCTGCATGTGCTTTGCGAGGTACATGCCGAATGGGGCATTATACTCAGTAATGGGCCTTATAAGGGATGAATACAGGGATGTTATGACCTACTTGCCCCTGGATGAGATACCCTTACTTATGATGTGGGCCATGTATAAAGCTTTCCGTACAATGGAAGCAACGTGGTGGTCAAAAATCAGGCTGCTATCAATCTGGGTGCCCAAATCCCTCACAAATGACTGCATGCTTAGAACACTGTTATTAATGTGATAATTTGTGGGGACAGATTTCTCCCCAAAGGGGATGATGATGCATTTATTTGTATTCAGCTTGAGGCCATGTTTCTGGCACCAGTCGTTTACTTGGGTGATACCCTTTTTAAGGATGTCCACGTCACTAGGGGAGATGATGACAGCTCCCAACTTGCAGTCATCTGCAAACTTGGTAAGCCATAGCCCACTGGCTTTGGCCTGTACCTCAGAAAAGTATATCCCAAATAACAGAGGCCCCAAAACTGAATCCTGGGGTATGCCACTCGATACGAGTCTGCTGCTTGAGGTGGCTTAGTGATTTTGACTAGGTGGGTTCTATCAGTGAGCCAGTTGGCTACCCATCTGGTAACATACGGATTGATGCCTAGTTGAGAGAGTTTATCTATTATGCCCAAGTGGGGAATAGTGTTGAAGGCTTTGGCCAGGTCGGGTCTATATTATATCAATGAAAGTTCATATAAGCAAACGCTGCAATGAGCCAAACTCCAGATATCGAGGTGCATTTTGTGTGATCACAGTACAGTGAAGATTGGAGTTTTTGTCCTTTCCTCACTGTAGTGTGATCTTGGAGTTGGAATATATATTTAGCGGTGGGGTGGGGGGTGCAGCCCCCCACAATATTATTTTCTATGTCCGAGATTTTCACTCATTGACCGTTTGCTTATATGAACCTTTGTTCATATAATATAGACCCGGCCAGGTCAAGGTAGGCAGTGTGCACTGTCTTCCTCTCATCCATGGCTTTGATGACTGTCTCAAAAAGTCAACCAAATTTAACAGACATGACCTCCTCTTGACGAAGCCAAACTGTGTGGGATCGAGTGTTTGGTGGTTGACAGTGTCCTTGTTTATGAGGTCCATGATAATCCATTCCATGGCCTTGCAGATCAGGCTAGTTAAGCTTATGGGTCTATAATTTCCCACATCAGTGGACGCTTCACCTTTGTGAAAAGGGATGACAGTGGCTGTCCTCCACTCAGCCTGGGCAAAACTGGTACTCAGGCTTTGGCTGAATAGGGTGCCTAATGGTACTGCAAGTTCCTACCTTAGAGGACTAAATTGTTTCAGTGAAGAAGTTATTAAAGGCACTAGCAATATTCTCTGGGGATTTATGGGTGGAGTTTGATGGGATTGGAGTAGTAGTTTGTCCTGGGTGAAGAAGTCGGTTTATACCTGCGCAGAACTTTTGTGGATTATTTTGATGCTTATGTTGGAGGTTCTGGTAGTAGCTTTTCTGTCTAACAAAATGGATTTTTTTGTTTCATTCCTAAATTGATGATACCTTAATTGATCGAGAGGGGCTTTAGTTGTATGCCAGTTGGACCAGGCTTTATTTCTACGTTTGATTTTGGTTTCCTTTGAAAGCCATGGTGCAGTATCTGATTTAGTTTTTATAGTACGTGCAGGAGCATGAGAGTCAAGGATGGTTAGGAATTTAGCAGTAAAATAGGCTACTGCCTCATCTTGTGATAGATTTTTTAGGATTGACCAGTTGACTGACTTAAGTTCATTTTGGAAATTAATAGGATTGAAGTTCTTATTAGTTCTGATTGTTTTGTAAGTCATCTGGTGGGAGGGGGTCTCTGCCTTATGCTTAATAATGTAAATTAGTGAGTGATCATTTAAGTCATCGGGGAGAGTCCCGGCTGTATACAAGTTAGAATGGTTATTGATAATTATACCATGATCCCCCCAAAACGTGCATGCTGATTGGCCAGCGTGCCCATTGTAAATCGAGTTATACTAATGGAAAAAGGTCCGGTCGCCCGGACGTTTTTCCATTAGTATAACTCGTTTTTTTTAAACACTGTCTCGCTATGTTAAATGGGTTTAACATAGCGAGACAGCTTTAAAATAAGCAACAGAGATCTCCGTTGCTTATTTTAAAGCTGTCTCGCTATGCTAAACCCATTTAACATAGCGAGACAGTGTTTTAAAAAAAAGCAACGGAGAAAGCAAGATCTCCGTTGCTTTTTAATCTCGCTATGTTAAATGAGTTTAACATAGCGAGACAGTTTTAAAATAAGCAACGGAGTCCGTTGCTTATTTTAAACTGTCTCGCTATGTTAAACTCATTTAACATAGCGAGATTAAAAAAGCAACGGAGATCTTGCTTTCTCCGTTAAACATTGTTCGCTATGTTAAATGGGTTTAACATGGCGAGACAGCTTTAAAATAAGCACTCCGTTGCTTATTTTAAAGCTGTCTCGCCATGCTAAACCCATTCAACATACCGAGGCAGTGTTTTAAAAACGGAGAAAGCAAGATCTCCGTTGCTTTTTAGTGTCTTGCTATGTTAAATGAGTTTAACATAGCGAGACAGTTTAAAATAAGCAACGGAGATGTCCGTTGCTTATTTTAAACTGTCTCGCCATGTTAAACTCATTTAACATAGCGAGACATAAAGCAACGGAGATCTTGCTTTCTCCGCTTTTGCTCAACTCTGATGTACTGCGCAGGCGCAGTACATCAGAACTGCCACGGATGCCAGACATCTGCGGAAGGGCAGTAAACAGGCATTATACTATGCCATTATTTAAGAAAAGTAATAGTTTCTTTTCTTAAATAATGTCATATAATAGCAATAACTCACTTCTGGTGTGGGTAATGCTAATTTACCACGGTTGGCTTTGTTTGGTCCCTCGGCCGCCTCGGGACCAAACCACGCCAACCGTGGGTAAATTTAGCATTACCCACACTCAGGCGTGGGTTATTGCTATAGTATCCAATTTAAGATATTTTCCCTGTTGGAAGATTTGCTGATCCTAGTAGGGGAAGTTATTATTTGTGTGAACCCAATCAGATTTATATGGGTGACTGGGGATTCAGCTGAGCAGGTGTGCTAGTCTGTGTTGAAGCGAACAAGAACAATGGTTTCTTGGGGGTAGGTAATAGACAGCCAATGGAGGATAGATTCTAGAGTACTTATATTATTGCCTGGGAGAATGTAGACACACACAATATTTATTCATTTGCAATTGTTAAATTGTGGTTTGGTAATGAGGATTTCTGCATTATTAAATGCGGTGGTTGTATGGGATCCATGATGACACTTAGTGTGTTTTTGTAAAGGACTGCTATCCCACCTCCCTTCTTAGCAGTACAATCTAATCTGTGTATGTTGTAGCCTGGGGATAATACCTCATTGTCAGCAATAGTGGGTTTAAGCCAGGTTTCTGTAATGCACATTATATCTGGTCAATGAACTGCTAAGAGGCCATGAAGGTTAGAAAATTTATTGTTTATACTTCTGATATTTAAATGAAACATCAGGAGAGAATTAGTGGGTCTGCTTAGGGATAGCTTATTTATGGGGTTGATGGTATAGACACTGTTGTCAGCAGGTGAAGATGTGCCAGGGTTGAGGTGAATGTCCCCATCCATAATGAGGTGGTAATGAAGTCTGACTATGAGCTTTAGGAATTTGTTTATAAGTTTTAGACAGTGCTTTTCCCTGGGATTGGATTTTAAGGCTTTAATTGGGTGATAAGTTAAAGCGGAATAGGGGTTGGATATATGGAAGATAGTTAAGTGAGTTATTTTGTATGAAAGGTCTGGGGTGGTTGTTTGACATTTTGGGTAGTGGAATCCAAGGTAGTACTGGTTTTCATAGGCGTTTAGGAGATAAAAGGCAAGCATCAATGGCAGTAGAGAAAATAACAGTGTTTTTTAAAGCTAGCCTAGCAAGGGGGTTGGGCATTTTAGGGCACACTTTTCAACCAGGATGTTATAATAAAGGGAAACGTTGAACTATAGAGGGGAAGTACTACTTGGTGATATGTGAGATGCTGGCTGGAAGAGAATAAAGGGGAGTGGCTTTGATAGTATAAATTTAACAGTACTGGGGGTGGGCGAGAATAGGGGGCAGGGCAGGGAGCGTAGCAGGGCTAAACTGGACCACCAGATTCATACAGCTTATGAGTACAACGCAAGTAATTTAGGGGATATGAATTTTTAGCTTTTTATGTTAAAGGTTGCTGTATAAGAAGTTAGAAGGTATAGATCATTGGTGGAGTGGTAAATTGTTGGAAATCTTTAATTATTCTGGTTATGGTGGAGTGCAAAAAGTGAGCATAATCATTATCAAAGATGGAGTGATTCCATATAATTGGTTCAATCTTGTTAGGTGAAGAGATATTTAATGTTCTTACTAAGCATTTTATTTCTTTCCAAAACCGATTGGGTTTAGACTAGTTTGCTTACTGTTTTTGTCTGATGTACAGGGCTTTTGTGGCATTTGTTGCACTTCTTCTTTCTTTCCTTAAACTCAGAATTTTTGATATCTGCCTATATTGCTGAGGTGCCTTTTTCAGTTCTTCCAGACTGAATCTCTAGCTTTAATTTTGTTTTTAATAATCACTGAAAATCATGGGCAGCATTCTGATCTAATTATTCTTTTTGTAAGGGGGTACAGAGTATCATGAGGTAGGGGCAGCTTTGTTTTGAGAAATTCTAAAGCTGAGGTGGGTTCAGACATGGCATACAAGGAAGTCCAATCTATAGCACTGAGTGGGGTGTTGCGATTTGGTAGCTTACAAAGAGGGGAAAGATTAGCAAGATTGCTAAGCCTAGCCAAGTTTTCCTGAAAGGATAATGATTTCCTGTATCCAAATAGGACATCAAGGGGCAGGCATTTATAAGCTACTCTGTGTCCATAAGGGACATGGGTGCCAGACCCAGTGTAAATTTCTTATTCCCCATCCAGTGGTGTAGGTTGCTCTTAAACTGTGTAATAGATGAATGCATCTTCAGATGGATGGGAGTGCTTTTCCACAGGAGAGTTAGTCTCTGGGACACATATCTGTCTCTCCAGAAGGTTCTGTTTAAGTCACATACAAAATCCAGAACAATAGACCTTGTGTTTCTGGTTCATAGTTCATAGATTCTTAGGAGGTTACTAGGCTAATAGCCCTAAAGCCCTTATAAGCCTAGCCATATTCATCTCATGTTGCCCCAGTTGTTGATGGTTAGGTGAGTGAAGTTCACAGAGAGAAAGATCTATGGTAATTAATTCCAACATCCTCTTTCCAAGATGGACATGGGCACCAGGAGTGAATTTGTGGTCACCCATCCATTTATCTAGGTTGCGTTTGAAGACAGTGATGGAGGGGCTCTATTTCACGTGAAATGGAAGCTTGATCCAGAGATGTGGCAGTCTCTGGGAGATGTATCTGTCTCTCCAGCTTGACCTGTTCATGTCAGAGTCTATGTTAAGTTCTCTGGAGTAAGTGACACTCCTGCAGTTTAATTTACATATGTGTAGCATTTTCATCAGGGCTGGGTCAGAGACTCTAATCCAGGAACAGGTCACCCCTTAGCAACCTGTAGAAGACAGAATACAGAGACAGGTCTTTCAGTCTTTATGAGTAAAACTTGTTTTGTGCACCCTGTAATTTCTTAGTGAGAAACCTCTGTGGTCTCTCCAATTGTTTCAGGTGTCTTGTGAGGTACATGCAGAAGGGAGCACTGTACTCAATTATTGCTCTGATGATGGACGAATATAATAGAATTATAACATCCTTAGATCTAGATGTCATGCCTTTACTTAAAGGATGTTCCACATAGAAGGATTTCCTTACTACTGTGGATATGTGGTGGTCAGAATTCAGGTAGCTATCAGTCTGAGTATCTATATCACTTACCACTAAGTCTACACTTAGAGGGTGCTGTCTATAATGTAATCAGCAGACATGTCACCTTTTCCAAAGGGAATAATAATGTATTTATTTGCATATAGCTTTAATCTATGGCTTTGGCAGCAATCATTTTTTCTGTATTAACCCTTTCTGCAGTATATTAACATCATTGGGGGGGGGGGGCTGAGTGATAACTCCCAATTTGCAATTGTTAGCAAACGTATTCAGCCACAGCCCATCCAAAGTTGCCCTAACTTCTGAGAAATAAATTTCAAACAGTAAAGGGCCCAGCACAGAACCCTGTAGTATGCCACTGGTGACTGGTCTTTTGCTAGAGGTAAAGTCACTCACTTGACAGAATGTGCCCTGTCGGTGGACCATTTGGCTACCCATCTGGTAATGTAGGGGTTAATTCCCAATGGGAGAGTTTCTGTATAATACCTGAGTGGGGGATTGTGTCAAATGCCTTGGCTAGGTCAAGACAGGTGCTATGGAATGTTGTTCCCTTAGCCAGGCCTTGGTGACTTTCTCGAAGAAGTCATTCATGTTTAACAGGCATGACTTACCTTTAATAAATCCAAACTAGGTTGGTGCAAGAGTTTGGAAATTAACTATGTCTTTGTTAATAAAGTGCATGATGATTCTTTCCATGGCCTTGCAAATCAGGCCAGTCAAGCTTATGGGACTATAATTCCCAGGGTCAGTTGATGGTCCCCCTTTGTGCAGAAGGATTACTATTGCTGTCCTCCATTTTGCCGGAAAATAGCCAGTTTTCAGGCTTTGGTTAAACAGAAATCTATGTGGGTTGGCTAACCTGGGATGTTGTCTGGTCCCACCAATACAGTTTTTTGGCCTTGGACATTACCAAGATGACCTGCTCTCTTGAGGAATGGTGACAGGTATACTTTGGGGGATGACTAGAGAGGCAAGAGGGTGAAGTTTGCTCCAAATCTGTCAGCTAGAAGGTTGACTATTACCTTTGGTTGATTATGCATGGTGACATCCACAACCAGTTCAGTGCATAGCTGTGTATCTTCCCCTTTTAGATTCTAGATGCCACAAAAAATGTCTTATGATTATATTTATCTTGGGAGACTATTTTTGCTTCATAATTAGCTTTGGAGGACTTGACAAGATATCTAATTATTTTTTCTTCTGCTGAGCCAGTTTCCTCCTGTTCTTGGCATTAGTTTCTTTCTTCTGTTGTATAGCTTGTTTATACTAGGGGACCACCG
The DNA here is from genome assembly GCF_019279795.1 of Protopterus annectens. NCBI lineage: Eukaryota > Metazoa > Chordata > Ceratodontiformes > Protopteridae > Protopterus > Protopterus annectens. Next base: position 232,136,414 of record NC_056726.1, on the reverse strand, counting down.
GGGTGACTTATTTTTTGGCAAGACCTGGTTTTAATCTGATCAGGTACAGCCAATTCTATACAACTGCTTAAGTGGTTATACAATGCATTGGTGTACACCTTTGCATAGGAGTCCATGTTATCTGCATTTGAGGGGGTTTTGAAACTCCTTATACCGTCACTTAGTAGGAAATAATTTACCTTAGAGAAATTCTTAAGCATTATTGAGCTTGATGGGGTAAGTGGCATTATAATTACATCGAATGAGACTGATTTATGGTCCAGTCATACCAGGGAGGATATTACATGAGGGTGTGCAGTGCCCTCCATTATTAGTCAGTACTGTGTCCAAGATATATGAGCCTCTTGTGGGTGTGATGACTAGCTGTTCCAGAGCATTTGCACTGACAAAGTCCAAGAACCTCTAAGCCAGCATATGTGTGATCATATATGTTTCCCAGTCCATAGTAGAATAATTAAAATCACCCATGTGTAAGGTGTTAGGCTGTATGGCAAGTGATTCCAGTAACTCCTGGTATGTGGTATTCTTTTCCTATTTCATGGTGGGTGACCTATAACTAGCTATGATGTGGAAGGAGCCTTTACCTACAGTTAATTGGACATGGAGTAGCTCAAGAGAGTCACATGTTTGACCAGTCACAGGGGGGATTATCCTTAATAAAGATGGATAGTCCTCCTCCGTTGGTTCTTTCATGTTCAGTTTGTAGTCTAAATGTATGGAAAGGATTGTTGCCCTGCATGGCTGCGATGCTTCCCATGCCTTTGAACCATGTCTCGGTTACTGCACTGATGTAAGCATCTTCCAAAGTTAGGAGTATTTACAGGGAGTGCAGTTTCTTGTTTAGACTGCTAATATTAAGCAGCAGTACCTTGAGTCAATCTAGATAGCATTTTGTTATGTTGGGAGGTTTGTTATTTTGAACTGACTAAGAAAGGTACAATAAGGGTGGCTAATGCCTTTGCCAGTATCCAAAAGCCTAAAGGAGATAGGTGTAGACCATCTCTGGCAAAGCAGCATGGCCTGTTGACCATGTTTTCCCAGGCTGACAGACATTGGATACCCTTGAACTTGACACCCAAAGCTAAGCCAGTTGTTGAAGTCAATCAATTTTTTTTGTATTGTGGCATCATCCTTGGAGAAGGTAGAATGCTGCTTAAGGCCAGGCTTATATATGCCTGTGACACATAATCTGAGTTCAGTCAGGTCTCTCTTCATATAGTCCAGTGAGGTACATCTCAAGTCATTCTGCCCCAGATGGACTATCACTGAGTCATACTGGTACTTGTGGTTAAGTGACTTCAGTGTTTGGTGACTTGACAGATGCTGGCATCTGACAGGTAGATAACTGTAACCCATTTTTTATTCAGCTTGGAGAGTTGAACATCTGTGCTTCTCACAATGGAGTCACCTATGACCAACACATTAGGTTTTTGTGGTGTTACACCTCATGGGCTTATTTGTTGAGACACTGGTGTGTGTGTTATTATCTGCTGAGTTGTTTTGCATTATTATGTGTGTAAGTGCTTTCCATTTGGGAGGTCTCTGAGCTAAGTTAATAGAGTGTATCTCTGCATTTGTGGGTTTATGTGTCATATGCTTACTTAGTGTGGGAAGTTTGCGTGTCCTGACAAGCTGTTTGTCATTCATTTTCTCCTTACATGAGATTCTTGCCTTCAGTTTCATAGTGTAATTACATCTCTCACATAAAGTATTTGTTTCAGGAATAAGTGGTTGTCAGTATACGAGACAATTGCTACATTGCCTCAGGATGCCCATGTCTATCAGGCTGGCCAGAGACAGATGATAGTAAACTGCCCATCTATGACAGCAGGCTCTTATTTCATATTTTATTAGGGGAATGCAATGGGTTAATTTGACAGGACTGTGCTGGTAGTGCCAAGACTACAAAGGGACCTATACTTTGTGTGGGCTAAGGTTGATCAATAAGAAAACACTGCTCCTTGTATAGCTGAGTTTCTCAGCAGCAGAAAAACTTGGAAGGGATTCAGTTACAGCTGTTTAGGGAAAAATTGAGCTTCTAAGCTTTTGCATCTATACAAGGACACTGCTAACTACTGTTGCTTGATGAAAAACACCATGCAAATGACAGGCTTAAATGTCAGTAAACAGAAACAAGTTTTAAGCTAACTCCCAATCAGGAAAGCACACAAAAAGCCTTTGACCAGCAATCCCCAACTCAGAAACATTAGGTCAGCACACTTCTGCTACAGGAGTGCAGAAAAACACATCTTGAATGTAGAATAGCTGGTTTGGAGCCCAACTATAACAAGACCACACAAACTACCTACAGTAGCCAGACAATTAACAGATACAATGTAATATAGAAATTACATAAGACAATAGAGTTTCTTTTTAAACTGATAAATACAGTCTCAGTATATAAGGGAAGTGCAAAAAGATACTTAGAGGCCTTTTGCGTGCCTCCCAGCTTGGACAGACCAGGTAAATGCCTACTGCTAATAGATGAATAATCTCAGTCTTCCTAATGTAAAAGCACAATAAAAGAGTGTCAGGAGTGAAATGCTACTACAAACAAAATGTAAAAGATATGAAATGCTACCATAAACAAACTTAAAGATATGGATACAGCAGTATACTTTAAACAGATTTATAAAAGTGTAATTATTCAATAAAAGTCTTTGCTATGTACAAATGAGCCAAGAGTCACTCAATTGTACAGAATTTATAAAGTCACCAAAACAAGATAATCTGATTAATAAGATCTCAGGCCAATAAAACTACATGCAGAAATCTCAAGTGTTTCCCTTACCTAAACAGACCAGTCTACCTCCCAGTGCACTCGATGGAAAATCCACTGACCTCTTGATGTAAAAGCAAGTGCTTGCTAGAGTGTAAAAATAGACTACTTTATCCAACAGCTAGTTAGATAATGAAGTAAGAGCAACTATATCAGTAGGAGACAATGAGAGGCAAAATACATATAAAATCAATATAAGCACACAAAGAGACAAATAATTCAATATATCAATAGCAGTATAGAAAGGGAGGAAGCTTTTTAAGCTCAATTTACAGTAGAGGTGGGCAGCTTAAAATCACCACAATTAAAAAGCAGATCAATGAGGGTGAGGGTGAATAGGAAAAGAGTTTATGCAGGCTTGAAATTTTTTTAATAAAAGGCAAAACACAGAAATTCACTGAGTATTTAAGTATCACTCAAACAGTTGAACCAGTGAAGACTATCTCTGGGAAGAAATGTTTGGCATGATGAGATTCCTGAATAGGGTGGGTCCAACAGAAAATATTTATGCCAGATTAGATTACAGATGTCATGAAACTATGGTAAGGATGCAAAAACAGGGCTACTATTGATGTGATATAACATATATAAATCAATTACATATGTGGTGGGCATGTGAAGAAATTAAGAAACTATGGGAAATGTGTAGGAGAATCCCATAAGGATGAGATAATTCAGAGGGAGATTTCAGATTCATGACATTTCTGTCTGTCTAGAGTTGCGACCACTAGAAGGAAATGGCTCCAAGATGATATTTTTGAAATTGCAGCTAGCAGTGGGAGAAGTAGGAAAGAAAAGGCCAAGACATGGAAAAATGAGAAAGAACATAGCATAATATACAAAAGAGGGGGAATTAAATCATGGATGAATAAGGTGGCACTAGACAATGGAGAGCGGATGGACAGATGAAATAAGAACTTGGAAAAGAGATTGGGAGTTAAATAAAAAGGCATAGTGAAGTAAAATATCTAGAAAAGGAAACTATAGTGATCATAGACAGAGAAAATAGTTGTCAGATAAGTTATGAGTTAAGATGATAAGACATAGACAAGGGAAACAAATGAGGCCATAATAAATTGATTACAATTAGTTGGAAAGAAGAGTTTGGAAGCTGGGAGGGAGTGCTGCAACAGAGGAACAATGAACTTGGAAGGGGTATAATGGAAGTTAAAAGAAGGGGTAATGAAGAAGAGTGTCATATTAAATGATCCAACAGAAATGATGTTATTAATGTGATATGCTTAATGCATTGTGAAAGTGTGTATCTTGCTTAAGGAAACTATGATGTAATAATGATAAATATTAAAATGTGTTGAAATAATGTCAAAAATGTCAAAAAATAAAAATGATAAAGATTGAAAATATTATATTCACTAGTTTATTTAGGAGATGTGACCACTTAATAATAAACTGGCTCTTTACTACATTCATGCTAGAAAGGTTGATTTTGATGTAAACATTATTTATAACATTTAGTTTCCCCAAGAGAGTAAAATGCTTTTTCTTTCTTTTTACCATTTTTATTGTAAAGAAAGCATTTTTGGGACCAGGGCGGCCTATATAAACCTAACTTTATGGTAGATCTTTTGGGCATATTTGTGCATGGACTGTGCTTTAAAAGGCAGTCTTTTGTTAAATTTAACCTAGTAAATGAATGTATGTATATTATTTATTTTTATATCCCTTTTGTCTCCTACAATCTTTTTTTACTCAAATAATTTTTATTTTAAATGTATAATAAACAAAAACAGAAATACTTGCTTACAGTTAAAAACATATTAATTAATAGATTAACTATATACAGTATTTACATTCAGCCTGACATAAGTAGATTTGAATAATAAGTTTATATAAAAATTATTAAATATAACTTATGATACAGTTGTTTTCACGAGGAGACTGATTCTACTTGTAAAGTGGCAATCAATGTCAAAACTTTCTTCTTACTTCCATTAATGTCATCTTCTTTAGTAAACACAAAAAATCTTGTCTAATAGGCACTGTGCTAGAGTTCCATTTCCTGGTTATGCATTTCCTAGCTATAGCTAGTATTGTCCACAGTAAGTAAAGGTTACGCATATTTATAAAAGAAACTTCATTTATATTCAATAATATTAAAACTTTGATCATGACAAATGGGTCTGTATAAATTGCTTGTAAAAAAATATTAATTTCATTACAAAAAACTTTAATTTTCATACAGTAATAGAAAATGTGAGACCAATCGGCTTTATTGGTCTTTTGAGGTCTCCAACATAACCCATTACTAGAAGAATTGATTTTTGAAATTTTATCAGGAGTTAAGAAGGATCTTTGTAGGTATTTCCATTTATAATGTTTTCTAGTATTGAGAATATAAAGTTAGTTCAACTGAAAGTAATATGTTTGATTTATTTTATGTGTTTAAAGTTATCAAATATCCTTTAGAAATATACTACCACTATGCTGATTTAGGTGTTGTTTTATCATTTTTTTATTAAATTATATAAATATGATGCTTCATTTTTCATATTTTCATTATATATAATCCCAAACAATCTAGTTATATATTTGGGTGGATTTGGGAAAGAAGAGTTACTTATTGTCCTACATAGATTCTTGGAGTATGTCAAAACATTCTGAAGTATTAACCACTCATGAGAATTTAAACTATAAGTAGACAACATATGTTGCATATCCAAAACTTGTTGTTTTTTATGCAATGTTGCCAGCATATAATTTTTTTTTGTTCCCAAGAGGTAAATATATCCCTATGAATCCCATCTGGAAAGTTCTTAGTAATACTGAAAGGGGTTAATATTGTGAAGCAAAGCTTTAAATCCATATTCACATTAATACATTTCCTAAAAATTTCAAAAAGATGGTTGACTAAAATTAACTTAGTGGGTTTAATTATATTGTAAATTTAATCTCAATGAATACCATATGTTTATTCTTATCTTTAGTTAAAGTATTTTTTAACAATTTGTTTTCATTTATTATTATAATTGAGTGTAACAACTTCCATTTAAATGCATAATTAGGGTTTATCCAATCTATCACAGTTTTAAGTAAAGTAGCCCTTATATAGGATTCAATATCTGGGAAATGTATTCCTCCCTGATCCCATTTTCTGATCTGGTGAGTATATGCAATTGTGTTTCTTTTTGGATACCACAAGAATCTTAACAATATTGATGTTGCTTCCTTAAGATAGCTTTTCTCGGGTATTAACAAAATAGCTTCTACTACATATAAAATTTTAGGAAGTAGTACCATTTTTATCAGTTGTAATCTATCTTCAAAATTAATAAATAAGGTATTCAACTAACCCTTCTATATTTGATATTCAGTATTTCCTGTATATTTCCACTCAGCTCTATCCCCAGGTATTTTAAAGTTGTGACTTGCTTGCCTATGATGTGATTCTTAGCAATTTGTATTTCCTTTTTTTATTCAATAACATATATGTTGATTTCTGATTATTAAAATGAAGTCCTGAGATCTTGTGAAAGTACTCTATCAATAAATCTAGCTCATCTAACACTTCTTTTGAGTTTGATAATGTCATCAGCAAAAAAGCATGATCTTATAATTATATTGGTCATCTATGTCTATGCCTTTTATCTTTGGATTGTTCTATACTAATATAGCCAGTATCTCTATGGCCAATGCAAATAAAATGGGTGACATAGGACAACTTTGTTTAGTGCCTCTAGTAATTTGGATTGCCACTGAAGTAAAGGGTCCTATTTTAACATAAGCTAAATTATTTTCGTAAACCTTTTTAATGAATGTAATAAAGGAGAGAGGGCAATCAAATGCATCTAGAGTTTTAATTAAATAATCCCAATTTAAAGAATCAAATGCTTTTTCTATATCCAGTCCAATTATCAAGGCTTCTGAATTTTCTTTATTTAAATAATCAATTAATGTCAGTATCCTTTTTATATTATCATGTGTGTGTCTATTATGTATAAACCCAATTTGGTCATTATTAATTATTTCAGATATTTAAACTTTTAGTCTACTCACCATAATAGACATGAATATTTTATAATTATTCAGTAATGAAATTGGTCTATACGAACTACAATGACTAGAATCTTTATTTTCTTTTAAAATGGGGGTGATTAGAGAATATTTCCATGAAGGGGGAATTATTGTATGAGGTTGAATTTCAATTAGTGTTTTATGTAACCATGTGGTTATATTTGTAGGAAATAGTTTGTAGACTTCTATAATTAAACCATCTATCCCCGGGGATTTACAGATTTTATTCTCTTTGATTTTCTCAGTAATTTATTTCTGCATAATGGGTATTTGTAACTCCTGTTGTAAGTTTTCAGGGATTGTTTTTATATTAGGGAGTATAGTTTCGAAATGTAATTGATCCATTATAATGTTCTTGTTTTTATAATGTCTTGTGTAATGATACTTAAAAGCATCCAATATATCCCTTATTTCCGAAACTTTTTTACCTGTTCGTTTATGTAAGATGTTAACAATAGCATTAGTTTTATTTTGCATATTGATTTTAACAGATAGATTATGTAGGTGTTTTGGAGAAGTAGCATAAGAGTTGATTTTTAATCTCTCCACAGCTAAATTTGTTTTATGGTTTAATATTTCATTATATCTTTTATTTAAATGTTCTATTATCTTTTTGTTCCCAATTGAATTGAAGTCCTTTTTGGATTTGTAAAATACGAGTTGGTTTTGCAGTTCTTGTAATTCTGATTACCATTCTTTAAGTTTATTTTTATACCAACTAATTGTTTTACCATATATATATATAAGCTTTTAGTGAATCAAAAACCATTATTATGTTTACTTCTGGCTTGTAGTGTATATCTAAAAAGAAATGAAGTTCACTAATTAACCATTGCTTGAATTATTTTATTTTTGTGATATACGAGGGAATTCTAGAGATAAGTGTTAATGTTTTAAAATCTATTTGCATTTTTAGGACAAGGGAATTGTGATCTGATAAAGGACATTGGATTATTGAGAAGGATGTGATTTTTGTATAAAGAGCCTGAGAAATGTAACATTTGTCTATTCTGGTTTGGGTGCCAAATCTATAATCTTGATGAAAAAATATTAATGAGTTATCTATAGTGTTGTAAGTATCTTTCAATTTTAAAGCCTCAGTCCATCTTTTTAATAGTTTTGCAGTAGATGTTAAGCATGGAGATTTGTTGTTAGTGGTTTCAGATGTGTCAATAATACAATTAAAATCCCCACTTATTATTAAATTTCCTTTAGATGTATTTATAATAAGATCTAGGTGTTTTTTTAACCGTTCCCAACCCCAATAACAGGAAACCAGTATAGGTTTACTAATGTCCACATCCTGTTACTAAACTTCAAGATGACAATAGCTATACGACCATCATTATCTACATATCTTACATTGATAAATAAAAACTCCAGCAAGCACACTATCCTGGATTGAATACTAGTCAGTAAGAGCCCCCAGTCATATATAACAGGCTGCTTATCAGATAGCCTCAGTGATCACTCCCCAACATTACTACTCAAAAAATACCTATATCAAGCTAAACCTGTCATCTACCGTCAAATACGTAAAAAACTATACCTTAACCCACTCACATTCATCTCATCCCTCAAAGAATGTAACTGGCATCCTCTACCTCTAAAGTACCTCAGTCTTGATGACACAGTTGAATTTTTTAATACTACCTTCCTGAGCATCCTTACTTACCATGCCCCCATAAGACTTTCCAGAATCAAAGCACAACCCTCCCCATGGCTACAGAAAACCACTAAGTCAGAAATGAAAAACAGGGATAAAGTCTGGGAGCACTGGCGCAAAACTGAAACCCCCTCAACTAGACAGAAATTCCTAGAACTACGCAATAGAGTCAAAAAGCTAATAAAACTGGACAAATTCCAATACTACCAGTCTGCCCTAGACTCCTCCCAACACAGCCCCAAACAATTCTGGTCCTCCGTAAACTCCATCCTCCACCCAGGTAAAGTCAGTACCCCTCCTCCTAACATCCCTCACTCCTCAGAAAATATTGCTATCTCATTCAACACACACTTCACACAAACCATACTATCACTAGTTAAACAACACTACCCCCTTCCCCTCCAACCCACACCTTCAACTAGTAATCTCCCCACTGCCTTCTCTTTTTCTCCTGTACCTACCTCTAACATAAAAAAAACTCTTAACTAAACTTAATCCCACCAAATTAGCAGCAGACAACCTCCCAAGTGAATACCTACAAATCCCAGCTGATGCTCTGGCCTACCCAGTATCCATCTTGATTAACCGATCTCTATCAGAAAGTTACGATCCCACACTGTGGAAAGTATAACATATAATTCCTCACCACAAAGGAGGACCCTTCACAGAACTAACCAATTACCACCCCATAGCTATTCTCTCTCCACTCTCCAAAATACTGGAGAGATGCATACACTCTCAGGTCTCAGACTATCTCCTTACTAACAACCTCCTTTCCAATACTCAGCATGGTTTCTGACCAAACCATAGCACCACCACTGCCTTACTCTCCTTTACTAACACTATCCTTCAGCATAAAAACAATGGCTATCTCTCCTCTGCTACTTTCCTAGACCTATATAAAGCATTTGACATGGTCCCACACAAACAACATATCTCTGTCCTCAATAACCTATCCTTCTCACAATCAGTCACCAACTGGTTTCAGAGTTAGTTGTCTGACCGCCAAGAATCCATTGTATGGCAGAATGACATATCTCCCCAACTACCTGTCTCCATAGGGGTTCCCTAAGGATCCATCCTTGGACCCCTACTCTTCTCTGTTTTCACCAATAATCTAGCCTCTGCCACCAAACATGGCACACTCATACAATACACAGATGACTCAACCATCATCTGGTCAGCCCAGTCCCTACCCAAACTGCAAAGAGTCACACAGGAAGCCTTTTCCTCTGTTGAAACTTGGTTATCCGATGCCCAATTAATACTCAACCCAAACAAAACTAAACTACTCATCTTCCAACCCACCAAACATACTCAAAACAACTTTCACTTTAACATCACAGCAAAAGGCAACACCACTATATACCCAACTGAACACACCAAATTGCAAGGAGTGGAAATATACAATAAACAAAAATTTGACATTCACATATACATGATCATAAAAAAAGTCCACAAAAAACTAGGAGCATTGTACAGAAATAAGCAACTTCTCACCAAAGCAGCAAAGATTTCAATAGCAAATTCCGGCCTTATCTCCACCCTACTTTATGCCTCTCCAATATATGCCAATCTAAGGCAATGCGATCTAAACAAGCTAGAGGCCTGCTACAACAAAATCGCCAAATTCGCCACAGGGGCATCCTACCGTAGTCACCACTGTCTCTCACTTGCTGAACTGGGCTGGCTTGAACTACCTCACCTCTTTCAATGGTATCAACTCTCACTCGCCCACAAACTAGTAAACTATCCACTAAATGTCCAATCCCTCCAGAATCTACTTCAACCCTATCGCACCACCAGACCACTAAGATCCAGCAACAAAAATCACTTGCATATCACTAAAGCCAATAACTCTGCTGGTGAAGCACTATTCTCTTGCACCATAGCCAAATTATGAAACTCCCTCCCACCCACAATTACCTCCATACCATCATGCACCCACTCAAAACTTTACTAAAAGTGCACCTAAAAACATGCTGGCTATGCCCTTGCAACTCCCACTCTAATATCACCCACCCCATCCAACCACTACCTTTCTTTCCACTCCACTAACTACCTTGATTATAGCAAGCTCAGATGCTCATAGGCCTAGTACTTATTATACAGTAGGAACTTCTTATTGTAACATTTGTTAATGTCTGTTATGTACTTCACAGATAAAGATTCTATTTGTCTACTGATGTACTATGTTCTTCATCTATAAATATGTTGTAAGTAATTGCTATGTAAATTGTTAATCACTATGTAATCCAATGTAACTACTGTCTGTTTATTTTAACTATGGAGCTTTTCTCCCCGGACCTCTGCTGAAAATGGACCTACGTCCAGTCGGACACTCCCGATCAACAATTATAAATAAATAAATAAATAAATACATTTGTATATAATTTCAGGACTTAAGGAATTATTGCTCCATAAGATTGTTACCTCTCTCTTCTTTGATTTAAATGTGGAGCAGGCCAGGGTCATATATTAACTTTGGTTCCATATAAATTTATCATTTTTTTAAAGTGTGTTTCCTGTAAGAGTATTATTTGAGCTTTGCTTAATTTTAGATATTTTAGTAAATTAGATCTTTTATTTGGGATATTTAAGCAATTAGTTTTTAAAGATAATAAAGATCCATATCCTGTAACTAGTCTAGTCAGATACAGATTTGCTGTAACCAGGACTGTTTGTAAGCTTCTGAGCCCCAAAAGCATTTCTGTGTTGGAGGGAAGTGTTCTAGCTTATCAGTGGGAGTGGTAAACACTAGGTAGCCTGTCTACCACAAGAGTAATTTCTGACCCAGAAATTGTAGTTTATTGGCCATTTGGGCAGTTTTTCCATCTCTTTCAACTTTCTGGTTTAAAAGCCAGCGTTTGCCCTTCTTTCTCATCTTTCTTGTAACTAGTCTAGTCCAGATACAGATGTGCAGTATCCAGGACTGTTTGTAAACTTCTGAGCCCCCCAAGCCTTTCTGTGTTAGAGCGAAGCATTCTAACTTATCAGTGTGAGTGGTAAGTACTAGGTAGCCTATCTACCACAAGAGTGGTTTATGGCCCAGAAATTGTAGTTTACTGGCCATTTGGGCAGTTATTCCATCTCTTTCAACCTTCTGCTATAAAAGCCTATGTTTCTGCTTGTTTCCCATCTTTCCTGTAACTAGTCTACTCCAGATACAGATTTGCAGTATCCAGGACTGTTTGTAAGCTTTTGAGCCCCCAAGCCTTTCTGTGTTGGAGGGAAGCCTTCACACTTATCAGTGGGAGTGGTAAGCACAAGGTAGCCTATCTACCACAAGAGTGGTTTCTGGCCCAGGAATTGTAGTTTGTTGGCCATTTTGCTGTATCCAGGACTGTTTTTAAGCTTCTGAGCCCCCCCCCAAGCCTTTCTGTGTTAGAGGAAAGCATTCTAAATTATCAGTGTGAGTGGTAAGCACTATGTAGCTTATCTACCACAAGAGTGGTTTCTGGCCCAGAAATTGTAGTTTACTGGCCGTTTGGGCAGTTTTTCCATCTCCTGCAACCTTCTGATTTAAAAGCCTATGTTTGTGCTCATTTCCCACCTTTCCTGTAACTAATCTAGTCCAGATACAGATTTGCTGTATCCAGAACTGTTTATAAGCTTCTGAACCCCCAAGCCTTTCTGTGTTGGCGGGAAACATTCTAGCTTATCAGTGGGAGTGTTAAGCACTAGGTAGCCTATCTACCACAAGATCCCAGTACAGATTTTTAGTTTTAGCCCTTGAATTTGCTTATTCATGCTCAGCACTTGTTCAGAACTTGTTGTTAGCACTACATAAGCTACAAATTAATACACTCAAGCTTCTTCTTTACCTTAGAGGAAAACAGTTTTTGTACTTACTTTCTTCACTTGCTTAGAGAAAAACAGCTCTTATACTCACTTTCCTCACTTGTCTAGAGAAAAGTAGTTTTTTTTTATTCAGGCATGTCCAAGGGTCATCTCCCATTGTTCTCTCCTGTCTATCTGATGAATCTGGGCAGCTTGAGGCAATGCAGAAATTGCCTCATGTACACAGACAACCCTCTCCTCCTACCACCTGGCACCACAATCTGTGAGCGATGCACTTATCTAACCAAACTGGAGGTAAAGCTCTCTCCATCCAAGACTGAACTTGATAGTCAAGAGGAGAAGGTAAACACTTGCACCACTCCACACTCATCAAAAGTCCCACTAAACCTACACCACCAAAATCCACACATAGAAACACAAAAACATTCACATAGGCTCTCAATAATAATCTACTCAAACAAAAGAGACCTCCAAAGCAAAAACGCAAGCAACCTCCACCCCCCCCCAACACAACCGAAATGACACATAACCCTGAGGCTCATTGTGCCAATAAAACCCAGCTCATAAGGCAAACCAACGTACCCAACACACTAGTCATAGGTGACTCTAGAGTCAGGCACACTGATGTCCCACTCAGAAGGTTACTGTCAGCTGCCTGTCAGGTGCCAGGATAAACCACATAACCAACACACTCAGGTCACTCCACAACAAGTACAAATATGACTATGTCATTGTCCATGTTGGTGTGAACGACCTGAGATGTACCTCCCTGGACTTCATGAAAAGAGACATAGAAGAGCTCTTGTAGCCCAGGCAGGTATGACCCAAGCCCTGAGTAGCATCCTGCCATCACCCAGAATGATACCGCAGTACAAGGACAAAATTATTGACTTCAACAATTGGCTAAGCTTTTGATGTCATTCTAAGGGGATCCAGTATTTGTCTGCCTGGGATGACATTATTTATTTATTTTTTTTGTTTATTTAACATTTGTTGACTGGGAAAGTCTGACTAGGTTCCACAGATCCTGTTTTCAGCAGAGGCCTGTGGAGAAATGCTCCAGTAACATGTCTTACCATGATGCTTTGCTAGAGATGGCCTGCATCTGTCACCTCTGGGATTCCGTATACTTTTGCCGCCCCTATAGTGCCTTTTTTAGGCAAGGTTCAAATGAAAAATTCACCACCATAACAGGAACAGGCAAGCAAAAACTGAGAGTAATGGTATTCAATGTTAGAAGTCTAAATCTCAAAATGCACTCCCTCAAGGCACTCCTTAAAATGGAGAACATCGATATCTGTGCAGTTACTGAGACCTGGTTCAAGGCTCTAGAGAGCACCCCTGCATTACCAGGCTATAACTCATACCATACTTTTCAGCCCTCTAACCTGGACTAGAACACCAAAGGTAGAGGTGTGTCCATATTCATTAAGGATATCTACACCTCCAGGCTAGTTGCGCAGCTTAATGCATTCAAGGTTATCCAAGTGCAAATAACTCTGGGCAAAACTTCAATCCAAATTGTAGCTTGCTACAGATCACCCAACATGCCCCAGGATTCCTACTCCTCTTTTCTTGATATACTGGAATATATTAGGGTTCAACCAAACACCCTAATAATGGGAAATTTCAATTACCCCATCAATAACTGGGAAAACTACTCATGTACCAATTCCTTTGCTCAGTGCTTTCTCAAGTTAATTAATTCCAATGCCATGGATCAACTTATCCACACCCCCCAACAGGAACAACAATATCCTATACCTAGTCATTACCAACATGAGTGACCAATGTTCCACACCTGAAGTTGACTCCTCATTGGTCAGATACAACCATAAACAAATCACCCTAGATATCCGCATCCTGCCCCCACCCACCATTAAGGAAACCAGGGTAAAAAAATTCTCCAAAGCCAACTTCATGCTTCTTAAGACAGAAGTGGTGAACTTCATGACACCCATGCAGATGGACTATACAGTTATGACTGCTGAATCCTACACAAATGCACTCTATAAGCACTTACACAAGTGCATAGATCATGCTATCCCAAAGAGAACCAAGATGCTCTCCTCCAAAAAAGGAAGCCAATTTGCTGGTCCCCTGCCATAAACAAACTCTACAACAGAAGGAAGAAACTGTTGCAAAAGCGAGTCAAATCCCATGAGTGGAGGAGCTTCCTGGTCAGCCTCAGTAAGAAGCTGAGATCCATTATAATATCCTTCAAAGCTAGCTACTAAAACAAAGGGCAAACACAAAGCATTCTATAGCTATGTGAAGAATCTCAGTGGCAACACCCAGATCTGCTGTGAGTTACAGCACAATGGCATGAAAATTACAGAACCAACTGATATTGTCAACATCCTGGCAAATAGGTTCAGTGCTAATTTTACCCCCCCCCCCACCACCCCCTAAAGGGCCCATATCTATAAAGGAAGAATGCAGAGTCCCTGTAACCACATCTATGTAGGTAAAAGGTGCACTTTCTAAAACCAAAACACACAGCATTCATGGGAATGGACAACATCATAAGGCTGCGTTCTATACGAACTTCATAATGAACTGGCTCTCCACCTGAGCAACATGTTCAATCATAGTCTCACATCAGGCTTTGTGTCCACTGAATGGCTCACAGCAACAGTTATCCCACTCCACAAAGGGGGAGCCACTACTGATCCTGTGAACTATTGCCCTATTAACCTGATGAGCCTGGTCTGCAAGGCCATGGAAAGTATCATCATGGAACTCATAAACAAAGACATTGGTAGCCTCCAAACTCTGGACCCAATGCAGTTCAGGTTTGTGAAAGGCAGATCATGCCTTCTGAACCTCATTGACTTTTTTGAGGCAGTCACCAAAGCCGTAGACGAGAGTAAGGTGGTTCACACAGCCTATCTTGAGCTCGCCAAGGCTTTCAACACTATCCCCCATTCAGGAATTATAGCTAAACTCACTAAACTAGGTATAAATCCCTATGTCACAAGATGGGTTGCCAACTGACTCACTGACAGAACCCACACTGTAAAAGTCGCAGACTCCAAATCTGACTTCAAACCAGTGAAAAGTGGAATACCCCAGGGTCAGTCCTGGGACCTCTCCTGTTTGGTATCTACTTCTCTGAAGTACAGGCTAACACAGAATACCTCTGGCTAATGAAGTTTGCAGATGACTGCAAACTAGGAGCCATAGTCGAGTCCCATAATGATGTGGACATTATACAGAAGGGCCTCACTGAGACAGATGCCTGGTGTCAGAGGCATGGCCTCAAACTAAGTGCCAAAAAGTTCATTGTCATCCCCTTTGATAAAAACTCTGTACCCATGAACTACCATATAAACGGCAGTGTGATAAGAGACCTTGGGACCCAGGTGGAAAGTAGTCTCTCCTTTGATAATCACATCGCCACAGCAGTCAAGAAATCCTTCTATGTGGCACACCTCCTCACAAAAGGGTTCTCATCCAGGAAAATAGAGGTCATTGTTCCCCTCTACTCGGCACTCATTAGACTCATTATAGAGTACAACGTCCCTTTTGGAATGTACCTCACAGGATATCTGTAGCAGCTGGAAAGGCCACAGAAGTACCTCACAAAGAGGATTACTGGCTTTAAACAGATGCCCTACACTGACTGTCTCAAAAAACTTCAGCTTTATTGTTCAGCATATCGCCTACTCCGAGGAGATCTCTGCCTAACATATAAAGCTATGTTATACCCAGAGCTGTTGGACATGTTACACCTAAAGAAATCCCAATCCCTCCAAGCTACACACTCTAGGGACCTAAACATTATCACCACAATAAACAGGACATGCTGGAGGGATAGATTCCTGTCCCAGAGACTTCCTACACTCTGGAACAAGCTACCCATCTATGTCAAGTAAATTTCCTCATTAGCACTCTTCAAGAAAAATCTTGATGAGTGGATGGGAAATAGAAAATATACCCTGGGAATCACTTCTGTGGCTCTGCTTAACAGGGGCACAGGAAATTAACTTTCTTGGGTGGTGTAAGCCATGGAACTTTGTTGGCTGGGCTAACTTTGGCCCTTGGGCCAATAGCCTAGTACCTACCTATGAACCTAAGTTATTTTTGAAGAAGAGTTTGATCTATTGTTATTTTTATGTGAAATTGTCCCCTCCTCTAGTATTGATTTATTATTAATTTGTAGTCAATCATACAATCTCAGATAAACAAGAATAGGCTATAATTCAGGCTTACTAAAACTAAAGCCTTATGCTCTCATGCCTAGGGCCAATTTAGAGTGTCCGATCTACCTACAGCATGTCTTTACGATGTGGGAGGAAACCGGAGCAACCAGAGGAAACCCACACGACCACAGAGAGGACATGCAGACTCCACACAGAAGGCACCCCACCCAAGGATCAAACCAGAGAACCTCTTGCTGTGAAGTGGCAATGCTACTCGCTGCACCCTATAAAACCAACACTGCCTTCCAGTTTATAGCCTGCTACAGACCACCGTCCCAAACCCAGGAACCCCACTTGACCTTACTGAGAACACTGGAAAATATGAAGGTCTCTCCAAACACCATTATATTGGGCGACTTCAACTACCCAAACATAGACTGGGAGCATTACTCTAGCTCCAACACCCTAGCCCAAAGGTTCCTAGAATTTATAAACTCAAATTCTATGGAACAACTTGTTACCACTCCCACAAGAGGGGAAAACATACTGGACCTGATCATCACCAACATGGGGACTCTATGCTCCAGACCAGAAGTGTATCCCTCACTGGTAAGATCAGACCATAAACTAATCTCACTGGATATTCACATCTCGACCCCACCCCCTGCCCAGAAAACCACAGTGAAAAACTTCTCTAAAGCAAATTTCACACTCTGCACTGAACCAGGATCCGGTACAATGAAGGTTGTCCAAAGTAGATAGCCAAGTATGATACTATGTGTTTTTTTTTAAAAATGTGGAAAATAAGAAAAAAGTATGCACATACTGCATTTATATACTTCGTTCATGTCTTGGAAAGTATGGAATTGGTGCTTAAATACAACTTTATTTATTTTGAAGGGGATTACTATCACCAAAATGAAGGAGTGGCTATGGGGTCAGCTTGCGCACCCGTATATGCAAACATTATAATGTTATATTGAGAGAGAGAATATGTTTTTAAAACAGAATACAGCCAATATATTGTACAATATTTTAGGTTTCTAGATGATATTTTTATTTTCTGGGAAGGAACCAGGGAGAAAATTGAAGAGTTTATAGGCTACATCAATGGTACAACCTCATTTTTGAATTTCACATATGAGATAGAAATAGAAGAGGCACACTTCTTGGATGTCAAGCTCACCAAGGATAGGATTAATAAGTGTTACAAGTCAAATATATATAGAAAAGAACACTTTTCGAACTCTTACCTGCATTATCAAAGTGACCATCCAAAACAACTTAAAAAGAATATTGTCAAAGGTCAGATGATAAGGATGGCTAGGATGATATCAGACCAAGCGGAATTTTTGAAGGAAATTATCTATTTGGAAAACCTTTTTAAGGAAAGGGGGTACCCTATTAACCTCATCAATTCTGTTAAAGAATATGTGATAACAGGAAGGGGGACAAGATACAAACCACTTCTTAGCAGGGAATACCAAGAGGTAGAAAAAAGTTTTGATTGTAGTGAACAAAATGTGAATGGTGAAGAAGGAAGACAGTTAGAAATGAAGGTAACACCTTATTTGATTACCACACATTATTATGGGACCAAATGGTTAAATAGGGGAATATACGAAACTTGGGATATGTTCAAAAACATAGCAACTAAAACAGATGTTTTTAAGAACAAACTCAGGTTTAGTTATAGGAGAAATTACAATATTAAGAATATCTTGGAAAGAAAAGAAAACCCTGTGGAAGGCACTAACAGGAAACATGGAACATACAAATGTGGCAGATGTGCGCAATGCTCTTATATATACAACAAGAAGGAAGTGATGACTGCAAGTATACTCCAAAAACTAGTGGCCAGCAGCTATAGTAGTTGCTACACTAAGGGCCTAGTATACTTAGTAATATGTATGGCATGTGAGAGTTTTTACGTTGGCAAAACAGAGAGGTTGTTGCGAAATAGGATTTATGAACATATTCGGGACATAAATAGGCATAACGAAAACAATGCATTATATAGACATGCCATTAAGTGTGAAAAGGCTGACTTTAAGTTCTGGGTATTAGAGGTGATACAATACCCAGAGAGAGGGGGTGATTGGGAAACTAAAATTGAGTATAGAGAAATGATATGGCAACTGAGGCTAGATGCAAGTTGTGGTAAAGGTTTAAATGACCATGTTTCCATCACCCCAGCACTTAAGATTTTAGCCACAGACCCCAAAATAGCAAAGGGTGTGTAACAGGAGAAAGAAAATGAGGGTTTTTCTAGGCTTACTGAAAATCATATTGTAATAACAACTAATGCACTTTTCTGAGCTTATTAATGGTAGGATTTTCTGATCTATTTAGTAGATTAATTTTAGTTTTATAACTGTGAATATTATAAAGGCAAATTGTAGATCTTTTAGATTTTTAGTAGATTTTATGGGTACAACTTACGTATCCTACAAATGTAGACATTCCACATTTACATACATAATTTTGTAACTACATTTTTAGATATTTTTAACAGGCACATCATATATATTTATGTTAGTATTTATATTCATATAAATATTTGCGTATTTTCATATCATATTATTTATATCACTTTTTGTATATTCGTATATTTACAAGTGGATATACTTATGTATTCACATATTCATATGTACATCATCTACATTTACATTTATGTATATACCTTATATTTAATTTATAATAAGATCCAAATTAATTTGTTATTGGACATTTTGTATTTATGTGTTGTTGGTTATGAATTACACTACTATTTAGACACAGATAAATTTACTGACATCAATTTATTTAAAATATTTGCATTGGCGCTTTATTTACAATAAGTGCATATTAAACTTGTGTAATACATGTTTTTGGTTTCAATATTGCAACATATTTTAACCGGAACGCAGTTTTTATTTATTTATTCGTTTTTTAACCATTCATTATTAACTTTATGCTTATTTATCTGGGAACACTTTAAATATTCATTACATTCAAAAAGTATTGTGAAGTGACTGAAGTATGGGGATATGTACAAGTCATTCATCACATTGGTTTACTATATCGGTACATTTTCATGGATATTGAATTCAAGACACGAACGAAGTATACAAACGCAGTATGTGTATACATTTTTCTTATTTTCCACATTTTTTAAAAAAAACACATAGTATCATACTCATATGCCCTTAAGGAAGCTATATTCAACTCATTCATGACATCAGGGTTCAATTGATGTAATACAATTCAGGTAGGGCTTGTAAAATGAATTGTAGGTAGGGTTTATTTTGGCATAAAATTAAGTGTTATTTTATGAAGCAAAAGGTGTACAGAATTTTGTTTTAACTGGAGTGCTTTTTTAAAACGGAGCAGAATAGTTTATATGTTTATATGCTGCTTTGGTTGCCAGAATGTGAAATCAATTACCCAATTAATTAATGATCAAATTGATTTATGACTTAAATTAGGGCAGTGCAATGTGTATATAAGGTAAACTGATTTTATTGAACTTTATTCTGAGGAAGTCTCCGGATGCGGAGACGAAAGCGCTTAATGTTTGCACTTTGTATTGAATGGATTTTGGATGCTTTTCGTTGGTAATTTTTACTTGTTGGACAATAAATTTTCGTTAATTTAATACAACCGGCTGTTGGCTATCTACTTTGGACAACCTTCAATGTACCGGATCCTGGTTCAGTGCAGTTTGTTGGTATTTCAAGTGATTGGCAAGTTTATCAAATTTCACACTCCTCAAAACCGAGGTGGAATCCTTCAAAGCCCCCGGGCCTGTGGAAAATACAGCCCAGACCGCAGAATCCATTATAAACGCATTCTATGAACACCTTTAGGAATGCATGGATCATGCGATCCCAAATAAAACCAAGACCCAATCCTCCAAAGGCAGACTTTCTGTCTGGCGGACCCCAGCCATAAACAAACTATACAATAGAAGGAGGAAGCTAGTAAATGATAGAGCAAAATCCCAAAAAGTGAAGGCATCACTGATCAGTATTAGAAAAAAACTACGGGCACTCATAAAATTGTCTAAGGCCAGCTTTGAGAGAAAAATTGCACAGGACACTAAGGATAATCACAAGGCTTTCTTTAGTTATGTTAGGAACCTGGGTGGTAATTCCCAGATATGCTCAGAATTAGTCCAAAATGACAAAAAATACACTGAACCCACAGACATTGCCAACATCCTAGCTGACAGGTTCAGCGCAAACTTCTCCCCCCCTCCCCACCAAAAGGGCAAATATCTATCCCAGCAGAGTGCTGCCCCCCTGACATCTCAGATGCTCAGGTAAGAGCCGCCCTCTCCAAAGCAAAAAACACAGCATCAATGGGACCAGACGGTGTCCCGGGCTGCATCCTACATGAACTCCAAGAAGAGCTAAACCCAAACATAAAACTACTGCTCAATCTCAGCCTTACTACAGGATATGTGCCCAAAAAGTGGTGTACAGCAACAGTGGTCCCTCTCCATAAAGGTGGTGCCTCAATGGATCCTGGAAACTATCGCCCCATAAGCCTGACTAGCTTGGTCTGCAAAGCTATGGAAAGGATCATCATGGACCTCATAAATAAAGATATTGGGGACCTACAGACACTGGATCCTACCCAGTTCGGCTTTGTTAAGGGCAGATCCTGTCTCTTAAACCTGGTTGATTTCTTTGAAACAGTCACCAAGGCCATTGACGAGGGGAAGGTGGTCCACACAGCCTACCTGAACCTCGCAAAAGCCTTCGATACAATACCCCACTCGGGCATTATAGATAAGCTCACCAGCTTAAATATAAACCCCTATGTCACTAGATGGATTGCAAACTGGCTCAAGGACAGAATCCACATGGTTAGTATTGCTGGATCCATGTCAGACTCCAAACCAGTTACAAGTGGTGTCCCACAAGGCTCAGTCCTGGGACCTCTCTTGTTCGGCATATATTTCTCGGCGGTACAGGCCAACACGGAAGGACTGTGGCTGACCAAGTTTGCAGATGACTGCAAACTGGGCGCCATAATCGACTCTCCAGCTGACACAAGCATCCTCCAAAAGGGCCTCATAGAAACAGACAACTGGTGCCAGAGCCATGGCCTCAAGCTAAATGCCAAAAAGTGTATAGTCATCCCCTTTGGCAAAAACAAAGTGCCCACAAATTACCATATAGGTGGTAATCCATTAAGTACAGAAGAAGTAATTAGGGACCTGGGGACCAAAGTTGATAGCAATCTCTCATTTGACAACCACGTGGCCAAAGTGGTTAGAAAAACATTTTATATAGCCCACCTAATCATGAAGGGATTCACATCTAGATCAGGGGAGGTCATCGTGCCTCTTTACTCATCCGTCATCAGGCCCATAATTGAGTACAATGCCCCTTTTGGGATGTACCTTACCAGACACCTGCAGCAACTGGAAAGACCCCAAAAGTCTCAGTTAGAGGATCAAAGGGCTCAAACAGATGCCATATGCTGCCCAGTTAAAGAAACTCCAGCTCTACTCAGTGGCATACCGCCTGTTCAGAGGCGATCTGTGCCTGACGTATAAAGCCATGTCCAACCCGGAATTAATGGACATGCTGCACCTCAGAAAATCCAAATCCCATCGAGCTATGCTCTCGAGAGACTTGAACCTCAGCACTGAAATAAATAGGACATGCTGGAGGGACAGATTCATAACCCAGAGGCTCCCTTCACTCTGGAATAAAATCCCAGTCCAGGTTAGGCAGAGTCCCTCATTGACTCTCTTCAAGAGGAATCTTGATGAGTGGATGGGAGATCGTAGGTTTACCCCAGGTATCACTTCTGTGTCACTGTTAGACAGAGGCACAGTATACTAACCTCGAAAAAGGGCATAGCAAAATAAATTTAAAATGGGTGGTGAAAGCCAAACACATTCTGGCTAGGCTTATAAATGCCCTAGGGCAGATAGCCTAGTATGAACCTATGAACCTATGAACCTATTGCTAATCTTTGGTATTGCTGTATTAGTTAACGAAAATGTGTCATTTACTTAATGCTTGATCAGAAACATGAGAGAAATATTGTGAAACTTGACTATTAGGAGTTTAACTCATTTTAGTCTTTTAGGAATAAGGAATTAACTCATCATGTTACTATACATACAAAAGATAAGAAAGAAAGTGAAGGAAGAAAGATAGGACAGTAAAGACTTTTTATAACTATTTCTATAATATAAATTGAATATAGCAAATAATGCATAAAGAAAAATACAGACACATACCTTTCCTCTGTATGTATATGATACATATATACACAAGAATATAGTTTACATTACAGTTTTAAGTACAGTTGCTGTATTATTAATAATTAGGTTGGGTTGCAGTAGAAACTTTGAGGGACTTTTGTAGAAACTGCTATTTTAGATTTTTTTTTTCTTTTTTCTTTTTTACATCTGTCCAGGAGTTCATATCAGGGGTTCACTTCAGGGATGGCAATGCCCAGTCCATATCTTCCAGAATAGATATGATATTATTGTTTTTGATAAATAGTAAATCTTCTTACAGGTTGTTGAAGGTTCTCATCTCATTTAGCTGCAGGATTTTTATTTTTTATTTTTGCAGGAAAAGTCATTTGAGTCTTAATATTGTTCTGTTTTAGTATTTTAATTAGTGACCATGCCTTTTTCCTTTGTTCGAACACTTTAGCAGAATAATCATTATCAAACCTTATTAGGTTTTGGTTATATTTTATAGGGCTCTTTCTCCACACAGTTTGTAACACCAGTTCTTTGTCCATGAAAGATAAAAACTTTATTATAATTGACCTTGGTGGTGTAGAAGATGTCAATGAAGCTGCAGTTGAAGCTGGGTTTCCCAAACCTCGATGAGCTGTTTCAATACCAAATGGAAAGCCTTTAAGATCTAAAACCTCAGGAATCCATGTGTTTAAGAAGGAAATTATATCTCCTCCTGTTTTCTTGTGCAAGCCAAAGATTCTGATGTTTGATCTTTGTTCCCTGTTTTCCAAGTCATCTACTTTATTAATAAGCCACGTATTTTGCTTCAGAAGAAAGTCTCTTTGAATTTCCTCCTCTCTGAGCCTTCCTTCAATGTCATTCAAAGAAGTTTCAATAGTTGTTATCTTAGTCTGATGCTGTTGAAGCATTTCTTTGAAAACATGTGTTTGCTTTTCACAGTTCTCTTTTAGATTTTGCAGATTAACCTTAAAATCATCCATTTTCATTGATAATTCTTGTAGGGTAGTAGCCACCAGTTGTAGTTCCTTTTTTAGTGTTAGTTCAGAATGAGAGTTCTTCAGGTTACTCATTTCCCCAGTTGTTAATAGACTCCAATATAACTTAACAGGAAATTTCTTACAGAAATCCACCTAAACTTATAGTTTGTTATTTTAGACTATTTTCTGACTATTCAAAGTGTTTTTGTTAGAAAAGAAATAAATAACTTCCTGAATTTTATACTAGTTTATGGAGCTCTAAAAATCTGCTGCCTTCAGTTAGCCATTCAGGCTCCTCCCACTTGTCCTCTACAATCTGCTGTCTAATCACGTTCTGTGATCAATCAGCCCATTTATTCCCTTTAGGGACTTGTAGAGACCATCACTCTCACAGCCATCTGAGCTATTTTGGTTTAGGTCCTATCCCAACTCTTTAGTTGCTGATGTGGGTGCTCCTATCATCCTCCTCCTCTTCCTCCCCTACATATGAGTGCTTACAACCACATGTTAATGTGGGCTGCTATCACTGTTTTTTTTATTCTAAGCCTATATAGAAGACTATGTCTGTTTCACCTGCAAACTATCTCCTTCTTTGGCAAAATTGCCACCGGACCACCAGTCCATCCTCCAAGCTAGGCAGGCTGGAGTTTGCTGCTCACTATTACCCTTCCTGCCAGACTTTATGTCCAATCAGTTAATTGAACTTAGGTCACCTGGGTTTGTATGACTATGCCACAAGTGTGGCCAATTTACAATACATTACAAAAATAATGAAGTGGCTTATGCCTTTGACAAAAGTGAAATGCATTAGATAAGTTAAATTCCTCATGCCTTTACTACACACAATACACACACACACACACACACACACACACACACACACACACACACACACACACACACACACGAATAAGCATTTGTAACATTTTATCTGCAACACAGACGTGAGGTTAAATCATACCATCATTTCTGAGCTTTTTAATTCCTTTTGTTATGAGACACAAGTTATACAGCTATACGAACACAACTAGCATACCTGAAATACATAATCTAAAAAAAAAAAAAAAAAAAAAACATTAAAAGGTGCTGGCAATAAAAACTGGCAACTGGCTTATTTTCTCGTACAACCTTAAATGTCTATGTTACTAGCAGATTCCTTGCGTCCCATTTGTTTGGCACAGTGGTACAGCAGATAACATTTTTAACTCACAGTAAGAGGTTCTGTGGTTTGATTCTCAGTTGGGATACCTTCTGTGCGGAGTCTGCATGTGCTGCCTGCATTTGTGTGCTTTTCTGCTGGGTGCTGCAGTTTCCTTCCACATTCCAAGACATGCATCTGGAGCATTTCTCACCTGGCCTCCACTGAAAGTAGGCTCTGTCTTAGTCAGACTTTCCCAGTCAACAAATGTTAAGATAAAAATAAAATATCATTGTGCTTACAACCTCCTTGAACATTCTCATCCTTATAGGCAGAGATAAATGTCCACATCATTGTTTAAATGATTTGTAAATATATAAATAGCATTATCCTATGAAAAATAATTTGTTATCCACCTTAGCAAGTGTCTGTGAGGATTATTTTACCTCATTTTTCAAAAGGAGCTTGGGAGAATTAATCAGAATAAACATGCTGCCTTTACAGTAATATTCACAGGTAATTTATAGGTTCATATGTTCATAGGTATATAAACGACTACCCCAGGGTAATTGTGCAATTCAATCCAATTGTTTTCCTATGTATCATGGGTATTTATTATGAGGGGTAGGTTAGCTGGGAAGTTTTTAGGAAGTTATGGGAGGAGTGGGGTGTTAGTTTTGGCATTACTGCCTGCCTCTGACTATTTGACACATAGGAGCCAGAGCTTCTGATTTCCCATCCATTGGTCAAGGTTACACTTAAAAAAGGTTAGAGATGAGCTCTGCTTCACATGGATAGGGAGCCTATTCCAGAGACTGGGGATCCTTTGAGACACATATCTGTCTAGCCAATTATTAAGTTCAACAACAACAACAACAATCATATTATGCAGTAAGTTTTGTAAGCTATGCATTTCAACTCATTATGTAAAAAAATAAACATGTATAGACAAACTGATACTGCATTCTGCAGGAAAAAAGGAAACTTCATCACTCTTATACAGAAAAGCACACTAGAGTTACAAGAAAAAATGAATAATATTCTAAAGCCTAAATATTGACTTGGACTATTTTTTGGAGATTTCGTTGAAAATGTGAAGATTTTTAAATTCATCTTAACTGTTTCATGCTAAAAAAGGGATTCTTGTTCCACAGTGATGGACCTTTTTGAACAGTTACCTTTGAAACACATGCCTTTACAGGACAATCTTCAAGTTTTCATATAATATTAATTTGCTGTCCTATTTTTTGTTAACATCTTATTAATTCAGTGCATGGAGTTTATTCAGCAGTTACACTGTAATAAATAAGGTCATTTCTTTTCAAATATTTCTCAAAGACACATTTGTTTGTGTGCACTTTCCATTTTCCCATAGGAGTTGCTCAGTAGTCTTCCCTTGCTCCCAAGCTTACACCTTCATATATCTCATTAAATACTTGCAACTGATTTGACCCTGCAACTTTCCACCTACTCCTTTTTGCATATGTATTTTTTCTATGCTGATACAATCTATAGCACTTAATGCACATCCAAGTATTTTCACCTATTCTTAAGGTAACATTACAGCTAGGCCCGCTTTGATGGCTTTGCAAGCAACAGTAGTCATTGTTGAGTTAGTCTATCATATTTGGAGTATTGCCCATTTGTAAGTTTGTTTTAAGGATGTAGCAAATATTATGTTTTTTTCTTCATTTAGATAGTGTTAAGACATGTATTGAGTGAGTCCAGTGAATTGCAAGCAGTATCTGCTGACTCTAGCCATCTATAAGATTATGTACCACTATGTAAATTAAATAAGTTCTTTAGTTTTTTTTTTATTATGGATCACCTTGTGATGATAGGAGGTACTGCCAGTTATGCCAGGAGAAGTGGGGCAGTGGATGTGTAACATATGCCAGGCAAGTTAGCTGGAATTTTGTAAATAATTATATGTCATTTATATATCAAACTGATTTGTACAGATGCCTGTGCTGTAAATGTATTTGTATTTATGAGGTTTGCTTGTGTTGAAAATATACCAGCAATGTGCCCTGATGGACAGAAAAGAACTATACATGCATTATTATAACTGAAATAAATGTATATGTTTTAACAATTGATACTGGAAAGGAAGAGATTAATCACAATCTAGCTAAGCAAACTTTAAAAAAATAGCTGAAATTTAATTAGGCCATAAAGATTGTATCTTACCAGTCTGGTTGCAGCCAGAAACAAAATATCTTGAAACCAACAATTAGGAAGAATTCTTTATTGTTTATAGAAGGGAGATAATTGCTACTCTGGGAAGGTAGATATTTGAAATTATTTTTATGACTTCCAGGATCAGCAGCAGATCTGAGCAAAGCTCTATCTGTGTAGGTGCTAAATCCTGACACCTTCTAGCAATGTGATTGCATAGAAACCAGAAGTCAGATGACCAGATGTATGTGATGTCATTCTGTACAGAAATAATGTTTTAATATTAGATGAGAATGAAGTCTCAGGAGCAGTCTGTTCTTGGTATGTGACAAAGGAGGAAAACCACTCACCCAATTCATCTTGCCTTGCACTAGCAAGTTTTCTGGACTATATGACAGCATTGAATGGACTAAATTGTGAATGCGATTTAGTCGATCCGATACTGTCGAAATGGCAAAATAGCGAATGCAGGGAACATTTATTCCATTTGGTGGGCCATCTTCGAGACTTTGCCATTTCCTTCACTATGGTGCAATCTCGGAGTTGGTATATTTAAGTAAGGGGGTGTGGGGGGTGTGGGGGGTGAAGCCCCCCACTTAAATTTGTTTTTAAGTTTATTTATTTTTTTACAGAGCAGCAAATTTTTTCTCTAGAAAAAAATTTGCTGTGCCGTTTGTTCGATATTTTGTTGTTTTGATATTATCGATATGATGAAATAGTGTTCACTATTTACATCGTACGATAATATGATATAGATGCAAGTTTCCAGGGATAGTAATTCTCTAATTCACTTAGGAAAATATAGTTAGAATAGTTAAGTATTGTTTTTCTGTAACTGTCTGAATCTTAAAAATGTGTTATTTTTAATATTTCCTGTGATTGAAACTCTGGTGTTTATTGTAAATAGATATTTAGTATTTTCATGTTCTTTTTTTATTTATTATTAAATATATTTAATCTTTTCATTGTGGCTGGTCATTTTTAGAAAATAAACTTTGAGAGTATTTGCATATTTATTCTGTGATAACTCTGGCTACTCCTGAAAGCCCGGCTGCTTGGCCAACATTGCCATTTGTATTTATTTTAATTTCACTCAGCATAATTGCATACCTTTTTAAGATCCTTGTAGTAACTGACTGGTGGCAGTGAAACTATATTATATTCTGGGCAAAGTTGATAGAGTGGATAATATATGCCAGCTTTTCCCAGGTATGTGTGTTAAAATTAAATCTCAAAGAGTGTGTGTGTGTCAGCTACAGAGAACAGAGACAAAAACCACTGGTGTCACAGAGAATGTGCTGAACACAGCTGTGCCAATGGAGATCCTTACTGGGCTCCTGGGGAGAGACAGATATAGAGAAATCCAGACTCTGGGCTGACTGTATTTCCTGTGTGCTCTTAAGGGAAACTGTGCTTGATGCAGAGAGATTTGCATTTAGAAATCCTTAGTGTATCCATTTTTGTTTCAAGTGAATGTCTCTCTACTGTGTCAGTGCTGAAGATTGATGCTCCTTGATTACTGGCCCAGAGTGGGGATGTCACACTCCTTGCAAATAGAACTACCTCTATTGCACTTGTAAGGAAACAGAAAGGTATCAAAGGATAGTTTCCAATTTATTTCCATTCATTCTCTGTTTACCAAAATCCATTTCAGAATTCCGGTCACTGATACTGACAAAATCAATTATCTGTGTTTCTGCACTAACCTGTTTTGGTTGTGTCTAGCAAGATACGTGTTTATGCATAACATGTTAGAAACGGAAATGGTGTCTGTGACAAATGGACTAAAATCTTTTTAAAATCACTTCTGGAGGCAAAGTAGATTATGGAAAAAAGACATAGGTATGAATGTATGTAGTGATAGATTATGGAACAAAGACATAGGCATGTAGCAATGCAGCAATTTAACAGGCTCACATCTATGCAACAGTACTTTAAAAAAATGTTACCAGTGCTACTTATTCCTCTTCTACATCTTTCACATAATGAATCAGTATTATCATTGTTTTGCAAAAAGGCAGGTTTCATGAGCTTATGGGACGAATACATATTGCATTGTACTCTGAGGCATGATGGTAGTCAAAGGCATTGAAAAATAAATAAATATTAAATATGAAAAAATCAGCATGATAGACTTGATCACATGGATACTAGTTGCTTACAAAGAAATCGTTAGCTGTTTAGGAAATGTAATTATATTGCCTGCTAGTGAAAGTTTTTTTTTTTTACATTTCAACTTTGTGATTTTTTTTTGCTTATGCATGTTGCTTCAGCATTTATATACTTCAAAGATACTATAATCTAAGAGGTCTGTAAACATTTTACAAACAGAATACAGTAAAATGTGAAAACGACAGAACAACGTCATAATATTCATATATTTCCTACAAGACCTTTTGATGTATGATTAATAATTTATGGATAGTTAAAGATATAGAGTCATATGTTTACTTTGAAGAGAAGACACACTAAATGATGTATAAATTCAATGTGTGCTAAAAATAGACATGAGAATTGCAGTATTAACATAAAAAAATGTCAGCCTAAATAATTTTCCTCTATTTACAAAGGGAAAATTACATTTTTATGTTTACCTAATATTAGAAGAATTAAGTATGTTAATTAATTTCCTGTCAGAATACCAATTCCTTGGGAGAGAAGGGTTTAAGAGAATTATAGGTCAAGCTGTGTTTTGAATCATGCATACAGGTACTACAGGTAAAAGCACCACTGACAATAACAATGATGTTAAACATAGCTTTAAAGAAAAGATTGATCTTTTTACCTTCCCA
Source organism: Protopterus annectens (assembly GCF_019279795.1). NCBI lineage: Eukaryota > Metazoa > Chordata > Ceratodontiformes > Protopteridae > Protopterus > Protopterus annectens. The sequence goes on along the minus strand of NC_056726.1, from coordinate 232,106,686 downwards.
ACTGTGGTAATCAATTATAGTCTTTTTTTACCACTGGGAAGTAATTCATGTTATGGAAGCTGAAAGACATGTGGATCAATACAGCACATCAGGGTCTAGAAAGGCACAATGGGGATGTTAAAATGTTATCATGCAAGAATTTCTTGCAACCTCAGAGAAAAAAAAAGGGTATGCAGTTGTATTAATCATAATATCAGTAAGGGATAAGAATGAATGACTCTAAAAAGCAATGGCACTTAGCTAGTAACTGATGCTGCAAGACAAACATTTTAATTAACATCCCTTTTAAAGCAGTTAAAGTGGTCTAATGTAGATGTGCATTACTAGTGTACCTTTGATTTATAAATGGTGCTTATAGTGGGTGTCAGCAAGAAATTAAGCAAAGACTAACAGTAAAACTCTTTGAGCATTCATAGATTGATGTACTATAAATTCCAAATACAATTCAGTAGAAAATACATAATGAAAAATGGTCATAAGTCATTAAAACTAAATTGTAATGGTCATCTTCCACTAAGCTAATAGCAATCTCAGTTTGACAATGTTTGAAACAAGACAGCACATACCAAGGGGCAACTGATACCTGTCCATTCATATTATTTGCTGAACTCATGACAGTGAAAAGGAGCTTCCATAGGAGCATAAGCTTTTTTATGTGCATATATTATTCCAGTTAAGATGTGTAGTATATTGCGAACCTTTTTATGATATGAATAATGTTAATTCCTTGAGGAAATCGTGACATGCCATGCCATGTTATTTCACTGACTTATCCTGAATGCAATCCACCACGTTGTCACACTCCTGAGACATTTATATAGCCACGTCTTGTAAACGATTATAATTTTCCTTTGCAGTTTGACAGGCTATGCTGATCTACCTAAGTTTAATCAGTATTATTTACAAGAATGCAAAGGGCTATATGTCTAGTAGATATTATTCAACAAGACAAAGTGTCTGCAAAGATAACTGAGCATGTGAATTTGCAGAATTAGGGCAATAGTCATAGTCCAAGGCTATGCATTTTTGTAGTTGTGATTTGCAAAGAGCATTGCTATGTGGATAAGCAAATCCTGGACTTTCAGCATGCATATCTAAATGTGAAGGAGTTGTTGTAAACAAGTACCCTTTTGCAAAAGTGTGACACACTTAATGCATAAGTGATAAGAGAACAGCTAGTACATGTATGCGTATGAGTATGATTCATAGACATGAATCTATAATGAGCACATTTGCATAGAAAGCATGTAAATAATGCTGAACATATGCCAGTAAGCATCAGTTTTCCAGAAGAATACAAAGATGCAAGCAGGCATTGGTTGGTGCTTCTGCATACGTGGACATTTTACTGAAGGGGTCACTTGTGTGAATCTTTCATTTTGCTGCTAGTGCATACTAGGACATGATACAGAAGGGGTTGCTTAGGTAAATGTTTCATTTTACTGCTTGTGCATACCTGGACATTTTACTGAAGGGGTCACTTGGGTGAATCTTTCATTTTGCTGCTAGTGCATACTAGGACATGATACAGAAGGGGTCGCTTAGGTAAATGTTTCATTTTGGTGCTTGTATATACCTGCACATACTCCAAAAGTGGTAGTATGGGGAAATAATTAATTTGTGTGTTAGGGAAGTGTTTGTGCATGCATTGTCAGACAGCTGAAGTGATCACTGGGCAAAATAATTTATTGTGTCATTTTAATGCTTGTGCATACTTAATACAAACCAATTAAGAGGTTACGGAGGGGAAATAATTTGTGTGTCAGGGAAGTCCTTGTGCATACATGGTCAGGCTGGTGAAGTGCTCACTGGGCCAAATAATTTTTATTGTGTCATTTTAGTGTGTGTTCATACTTATTACAAACTAATGAAGTGGTTGCTGGGTGAAATAATTCATTTTGGTGTAGGGGAAGAGCTTGCGCATACTTGGACAAACAAGTCTGAGGACTGCAACTCCAATATCAAACGCAAAGCATTGCTTATAACAATGGATGTGTGTACCACAGGGATGTCACACTATGAAATGCAAAATCACCTCATTAGCATACTATGAGTTACAACATTTTTCGTTTGCATCTCATTATTTTTAGGGCCTTTCACATTAGCATAAATGGCCTCTATGAATCTCGCATTTGCTATGCTCATTAATAACAACAGGCAAAAATCTAGATACTCTAAGAAAATCTGGGCAGTTGAGAGAAATGCCTGTAAGACACACATTCCACATCTAGCACCCCAAATATGTTCTCAGAAGACAGATAGTGGCCTTTTTACTTAAGGTATGAATATCTAAAAATATTATATTATTATTGCTGAGTTCAACAGCAGCAGAAATGTCCATGAATTCCATGTTACTTGGTATGGAATACCATTAAAGCTTTTACTGATAACTGTCAGCAATTTGTCTGTGTCAGTTTTAGAGCATTTGTAACGAACTGGAATTATATTCATACTGTCATTTCAGAAGGCTTAATAATTAAACACAGAGACAAGAAATTTGCTCTAAACTGTATGTGATGTATAGTCGAACATAATCTCTGAAATGTCTGTTAAGCACGAGTGGTAATCATTGCTGTATGCTCATTCACTTACAATGTGTATATTTAATAGCAACCCTATGTTTTAAATATATATTTGCAACCTGTGGGGTTTGTATATATTCAAAGTACATTTCAGAAACTGAAACTTTTCAGTCCCTTGAATCATGTTTAGAACAGTTCATATATCTGGCTGGTTTCATCAACAGGCTTCCATTTCTAGAAAATTAAACAGGATTATTTACAATTCATATACGACTTTCTTGTATTACTGTAATGTTCCGTTAGCAAAATAATCAACTTAAAATCAAAATGATCCGACGTAGACCAAAAGTAAAAAGCAAAAGAATTTATTGCAATATAAGTTGGTTAGCGCTTTCGCTGATTAGCTTCTTCAGACCTCAGTACAAACAACCTCTCACTCAACATTGCTTAAAAAGGTAAAAAGGCGCCAAATAAACAGGCGTACTAATCCACATTAAAAACACGTGATCAAAGCAAACATAACAAATATAAAGTGAAATGAAAATCATAATAGACCTAAACATCTAATGAAGACAAATGAAATTACAAAACTAAATATATACAATGAATAAAAATTATATATACGTACATAAATGCATTGAGATGTAGGTATATAGGAGAACATATAGCTATTGTATATTCAAATACAGGATCTGTCACATGTTAATCATATACAGGGACTCATTTGTGATATCTCAGTCTCCTAAGTTTTAACAATGGACGTAGTGGAACCTTTCCATTAAGTCCTGGGGGCACATCCGCTCTAAATTTAATTATCCAGTGTGTTTCTCTAGCCTCAGTGTAGTTCTCCACATCCCCCCTCCTGTGTGTTCTAAAAATCTGTTCAAGTATCCTGAATTTAAAGGAATGTGAATCATGTTCATAAATGTGTTTGGCAAGTGCGTTATGTAAATGGCACTTCCTGATGTTATATGCGTGTTCACGGATCCTATCCCTCAGGCAACGATTCGTTTTTCCAATATAGAGCGGGGCAGGCCACGACGTGGCCAAATAAACTACATCTCTGGACATACAACTACCACAAGCACGTAAGGTATGTGCACCTAGTCCCATGGGATGAATAAACACGGGATCAGTAAGGATGTAAGAGCAGAAATTACATCTATTGCAAGGTGTCATATAAGTCACTAACTCTAGTGTTGGATGATGTATAGGCTTTGGATAACACAGAAGATTTTTAAGGTTCTTCTTATTGCGATATATAAACTTAGGTCTGTCACCATTAATTTCCTTAATTTTAGGGTCCACAGATAAGACATGCCAATGTTTAACAAAAATATCTTTAATGGGCCCAATATCTTTGGTGTAATAAATGGGAAAACAATTTGTTGACTCTGTCCAAACGGACTGGTATTGGTGTGTCCATTATCTCCACTCACTGAGTAATGTACATCAGCTCCATCTGAAAAATATGGCATTGCTCTAGTGTCCCTGAGACTCATGATGTCTTCCATGCCTTTGCTGACATCCAGAGAGTTATAGCTACGTTGTCTCAACCTCTCCTCGAGATCCATAACCCCCATTCTGTATGACATGTCACAGGGTGTGTATCTAGATGTACGTATCGCTTGTCCTCGGATAATATTTCTATATACAAACCCCGGATGCATGCTATGGCGATGTAAAAGGGTGTTTCTGTGACACGACTTGCGAAACAAGCCTGTGTTCACCATCCCATTGTGTAATTTCTCAACATACACATCAAGAAATGGAATACGTGTATCAGACCAATCCATGGTAAAGCTGAGAAACCCAGTGGCTGTATTGATTTCTCCAAAAAAATGTTCTAACTGTGTGGATGTACCTTTCCAAACCAGGAAAAGGTCGTCCACAAAACGCCTATAAAATGGTATATGTTCCTGATACATGGCATGTTTGAAAAAGACCCTGTTTTCCCATTCAGCCATAACTAGATTGGCGTAGCTATTGGCACAAGACGTGCCCATAGCTACGCCATCCCGCTGAAGAAAAGTTTTGTCTAGAAAACAAAACACATTGGACACTAAAACTGTCTCCAAAAGCAGTAAGACTAGCTCTACGTCTGTGATAGAAATCAATCCTGTTCTTCTTAAATAGGTGCCAATCATTTCAATACCCTCCCTATTAGGGATAACAGTAAAGAGTGATTGGACATCCATTGTAACCCAAATAATATCCTTCACATATGTACATGAATTGATAAATTGATAGAGATCAAGTAAAAATTGCTTAGTATCCCTTAGTATATGGCAATTCGCTTCAACTATGGGTCTGAGTTTGCCTTCAACATACACTGAAAGTGGTTCTGTAGACCACCCTCTCCCAGCTACAATCGGTCTCATGGGTGGAATAATAGGGCTCTTATGGACCTTAGGGAGGCCCTGTATAACTGGAAGTAGTGGGTGTGCAACATACAGAAATTCAAATAAAGCTTGATCAATCACCTTGTTTGTGAGTAAATCAGTTAGGGTCTCCTGTATCCTTTGTATGATGTTATCTACTCTGGTTGTTGAAATAGGTGCATAAAATCTCTCATCTTCCAGCATACTGATCATATCTCGTTCATATCTATCGGTGTCAAAGATAACTATCCCTCCCCCTTGTCCGCTGGACGTATGGTGACAGTCCTGTTCTGACTTAACAAATCTAAAGCTTCCCTCTGTTTGTAAGTTAAATTATACTTGTGCTTTTAGCGGGGACCATATCGGCCCTTCATCTTGTATAGATCATCTTCTACAAGTTTACTATATGCCGCAACAAGGGGGTGTGTAGGGGGTACATAAGTACTGGGTTTCCTGTATATGTGGTTAGGAACAGAGTCCATCCCATTGAACTGCACCTTTAGTGACAAATTCCTGACAAAAAGTTTAAAGTCCCTTAAAGTTTCTTCATATTTACTGAAAGTAGTGGGAATAAATGTAAGGCCCTTCGAGAGAACCTGTAGTTCATCACTATTCAACTGATAGCTCGATAGATTAAATATCAAGTCTAATTCTTCCCCTCCCACATCTTCTTGATACTCCGATCACAAACAAGGTGATTGATCAAGCTTTATTTGAATTTCTGTATGTTGCACACCCACTACTTCCAGTTATACAGGGCCTCCCTAAGGTCCATAAGAACCCCATTATTCCACCCATGAGACCGATTGTAGCTGGGAGAGGGTGGTCTACAGAACCACTTTCAGTGTATGTTGAAGGCAAACTCAGACCCGTAGTTGAAGCGAATTGCCATATACTAAGGGATACTAAGCAATTTTTACTTGATCTCTATCAATTTATCAATTCATGTACATATGTGAAGGATATTATTTGGGTTACAATGGATGTCCAATCACTCTTTACTGTTATCCCTAATAGGGAGGGTATTGAAATGATTGGCACCTATTTAAGAAGAACAGGATTGATTTCTATCACAGACGTAGAGCTAGTCTTACTGCTTTTGGAGACAGTTTTAGTGTCCAATGTGTTTTGTTTTCTAGACAAAACTTTTCTTCAGCGGGATGGCGTAGCTATGGGCACGTCTTGTGCCAATAGCTGCGCCAATCTAGTTATGGCTGAATGGGAAAACAGGGTCTTTTTCAAACATGCCATGTATCAGGAACATATACCATTTTATAGGCGTTTTGTGGACGACCTTTTCCTGGTTTGGAAAGGTACATCCACACAGTTAGAACATTTTTTTGGAGAAATCAATACAGCCACTGGGTTTCTCAGCTTTACCATGGATTGGTCTGATACACGTATTCCATTTCTTGATGTGTATGTTGAGAAATTACACAATGGGATGGTGAACACAGGCTTGTTTCACAAGTCGTGTCACAGAAACACCCTTTTACATCGCCATAGCATGCATCCGGGGTTTGTATATAGAAATATTATCCGAGGACAAGCGATACGTACATCTAGATACACACCCTGTGACATGTCATACAGAATGGGGGTTATGGATCTCGAGGAGAGGTTGAGACAACGTAGCTATAACTCTCTGGATGTCAGCAAAGGCATGGAAGACATCATGAGTCTCAGGGACACTAGAGCAATGCCATATTTTTCAGATGGAGCTGATGTACATTACTCAGTGAGTGGAGATAATGGACACACCAATACCAGTCCGTTTGGACAGAGTCAACAAATTGTTTTCCCATTTATTACACCAAAGATATTGGGCCCATTAAAGATATTTTTGTTAAACATTGGCATGTCTTATCTGTGGACCCTAAAATTAAGGAAATTAATGGTGACAGACCTAAGTTTATATATCGCAATAAGAAGAACCTTAAAAATCTTCTGTGTTATCCAAAGCCTATACATCATCAAACACTAGAGTTAGTGACTTATATGACACCTTGCAATAGATGTAATTTCTGCTCTTACATCCTTACTGATCCCGTGTTTATTCATCCCATGGGACTAGGTGCACATACCTTACGTGCTTGTGGTAGTTGTATGTCCAGAGATGTAGTTTATTTGGCCACGTGCGTGGCCTGCCCCGCGTTCTATATTGGAAAAACGAATCGTTGCCTGAGGGATAGGATCCGTGAACACGCATATAACATCAGGAAGTGCCATTTACATAACGCACTTGCCAAACACATTTATGAACATGATTCACATTCCTTTAAATTCAGGATACTTGAACAGATTTTTAGAACACACAGGAGGGGGGATGTGGAGAACTACACTGAGGCTAGAGAAACACACTGGATAATTAAATTTAGAGCGGATGTGCCCCCAGGACTTAATGGAATGGTTCCACTACGTCCATTGTTAAAACTTAGGAGACTGAGATATCACAAATGAGTCCCTGTATATGATTAACATGTGACAGATCCTGTATTTGAATATACAATAGCTATATGTTCTCCTATATACCTACATCTCAATGCATTTATGTACGTATATATAATTTTTATTCATTGTATATATTTAGTTTTGTAATTTCATTTGTCTTCATTAGATGTTTAGGTCTATTATGATTTTCATTTCACTTTATATTTGTTATGTTTGCTTTGATCACGTGTTTTTAATGTGGATTAGTACGCCTGTTAATTTGGCGCCTTTTTACCTTTTTAAGCAATGTTGAGTGAGAGGTTGTTTGTACTGAGGTCTGAAGAAGCTAATCAGCGAAAGCGCTAACCAACTTATATTGCAAAAAATTCTTTTGCTTTTTACTTTTGGTCTACGTCGGATCATTTTGATTTTAAGTTGATTATTTTGCTAACGGAACATTACAGCAAGACTGGTTACCCCTTCATTGTTTTGCTCTGTTTTTACGTTTTCATTTTTGGTTTACAGTTGCTGCATTTAACAGAGCATTTACTCCACACGGATTCGTTTTTTATTGATTTCTTGTATTACTGTTTGCAGCTACCAACTATCACTGTTTTTACAAGGTCCATGACAACACTTCTAGAGAGCTGTGCTTGGATCACAAAGGCACGGTAAATAATACTTTTGTTAATAAGCTTGAGTAGAACGTAGCTTAAACATTTCCATCCCTCTTTGCTATTATAACAATAAATGTGTGAAATAAAAATAATCTTTTTTCGCAGAGAGGTAAGCCACACTTGACTCTCACATGGAGGGCTTCATCTTCATGTACCATTAATTTATTATTCTCTTTCTGGCTCATATCACCTTTGAGAAACAGCAATCACTTACTGTCAGTATAAAGCTATTGTGTTCTGTCTCTAAGAGTTGATAAAATTGAAAACCTTTAAAAGGAAAGGTTATGAATATTTATATCATGCTTACAGACAATCAGAGGTCCTGAAACATAAGCAACTAAAACGTGTGTGGGCTGATATGCTCAAGCTTCTGTGATATAAGTTTAGAAGATCTGAGGAAGGAGAGGTGAACATTTTCTGATATCTTACAACAGGACTGGTTCTGACAACTCTGTTTTTTTCATTTTTCTATAACTTCAGCTTTAGAGTATTTATCTTGTATTAATGTGTTAATTATACAGTGCATCAGCTTCCCCAAAAACTACAGGTAATTGCTTACAGCAAAGCAAAGCAATGGTCCCCCTGGTCACCTCACTAATAATACTAGCCCTTACCCGACAATTGTCCTTCCCCCTAACCTTAACCCTATAGCCTACCTTTGAAAAGCTCTTCCTGTAACATTGCCACTATTCCAACATTGTATGGCTGGAAACAGTGGTAAGGTTAACAGGTCAGAAGACGAAACTGTCTTCCTTTTTTATCTGTTAAGTTTCCCACAGTTTAGATTTTCATTGTATTAGGTTCAATCTTTTGCAGTTCAAACTTTCGGTACTTCAAGTATTTTTAAGATGAACTACATACATGTGTTTAGGTACACGATGGATTGTTATCAGAGTCCATTTCTTTGAACAAACCTATTTGAAAAACTGACTCTCTGCAAAGAAAAAACAAAACAAAAAAAAAAAATAACCCAAAAAACAAACAAACAAAAAAATATATATATATGGTTCTATGTCTTATGATCGAACTTTCAGAATATCGAAAATAAGACATAGAAACACACTTATGTGAAAGTACATGACATCGAAGATGTACTTACGCAAAGTACATAACATCGAAGATGTACTTTTGGGTAAGCCGGTTCTCTGAAGCGCATTACAGTGGGGATAAGGAATTACATCCTTCTCCCCACTGTAGTGCGATCTTGGAGTTAGTATATTTAAGTAGGGGGGTGTTGGGATGAAGCCCCCCACATGGGATGTTATGTACTTTCGCATAAAAGTGTTTTTCTATGTCTTATGTTCGATATTCTGAAATTTATATATATATATATATATATATATATATATATATATATATATATATATGTGTGTGTGTATATGGTCTACTTCAAAACATTGAAATTTCATGACATTGAATTTCATAACATTGAGACCAGAACATCAAAAATTCAAAACATTGAAGACACAAAACATTGAAAACTCAGAACAATGAAAGTGTGCTTCATAACAATGAAACAAAACCCCCTAACTAACAAACACATTTTCTACTACATTTCTGCAGGAGGGGGCAAGCCCCTCTGCACAGCCCATGTGGGGGGACACTGCCCCCACCCCCTCCCATAAATTAAATATACCAACTCCAAA